>NC_062274.1:307500-527500 GCF_916048215.2 Malus sylvestris
GGGAGATTTAGTTTGTGGAAGTTTGCTCTTAGAAATAAATAAATAAATAAAATAAGCACATATTATGATCTAGCAGGGAAGTAATAAACTGAGGAAGAAGATGATGGCCTGGGAAGTGATTTTGATGAAAGCATATGGGTTGGGTTGTGGGTGTCATGAGTAGGACGTATCAATCGACAAAGGGAAAGATTTGTTGTCTGAAATTAACCTCTCAGAGACTACTCGATGCTATACAAATTTAAAAAGCAAGCGCTGCACATGATGCATAGCATACACATAGTGGAATTATGGAAAGGAAGCACTAAGACTATTTACTGTATGGTGTAATAATTGGAGAGGATTGACCTAAAATTTACCTTTTAGTTACATCGTCAAGTGTAAAGTATATTGTGCATTATATATAGGTCAAAATGAATACATTTTGTTGTAGGAGGGAGATGATCATGGGTACCTAAGATTCCAAACTTAGTGGTTTTTTAGGGATCAGGATCCTCTCCTGAGCTAAGGATGAAGATCGTTCTCACTAAGAAGTGTGGACCGTTGGATGAAAATTCAACGGCTATAATTATTATAACTTTAAAGGGACCCCCTATTTGTAGCCGTTGAATTTTCATCCAACGGCCACACTCCTTGGTCAGGAGAATCCTCATCCTTAGCTCAAGAGAGGATCCTGATCCGTTTTGTAGGACCCCTTCATCAACTGAACAAGGTTGTCCATTAAGCTTGTTACTGAGTTTGTCCATTAAGCTTGTTACTGAGTTTGTCCATTAAGCTTTAGTTTAAATGCTTAGATCTTTTTTAACTGGTCAATTTGTATTCACAAATAGTCAAATACAAATCCTGTGAAGTTCATTATAGCATCATTCAATCAATGGAGTGGTAAAATTTAACGAAATTAAGCTAGCTCTTTAGCTGGGGACAGTAATATAAATGGTATTGATTATATGTTGTTGTCGTTGTGATATTTCATACTAAGTATACAAAATCATGTAGAGATATATAAAACTTACACGTATGTCATGATATCATTTCATTGACACATGACACTACGCCCAACAATATACCCCTAAGTACTTCTACAAACTAACTGGTTGGCTCACGTACCATGGGACCTTGTTGCAGATCCTCGCTTACTATATTCAATTTTGTTATATCTTGATACGTTCCTCTAAAATGAAAGACTCCCACATAGTCCAATAGAAAACCTATTTCCACATTACAAACTGTTCATTAATATGTTGGAGCTTACACTTTTTTTTTTCCGAAATCTCGAGCATTATTCATTTACTACAACCAACGTATTTCTTAATGCCTAGTCATTCATTTACTACTATTCTTAAGCTGAAGTTAGCGCATCATTTTGAAAATTCAACTGAAGAAAGCAAATTTGAACCTAGTAAATCGAGTTTGAGAGATGCCTAAAAATAATTTACTCTAATACCATCATAAAACTCTTTAGGTCATAGGTGACCTACGACCAACATTATAACCCAATTTAACCATCCTAGGTCAAAACAAGTTGATAAGATCTTCGTTTTTAAGTTTCGTGTCCCTTCCATGTGACGACGTAGAGATGTTGTCACAGCCCGTCCCGGGATTTTTATATCGGGGGCGTGAGTTGACGTAATTACCCTTGGCGGACATTTGGGTACGTGTGTGTGACATTATTTGAATTAATTTTGTAAGTTTTGGGATTTAACTATTGGAATTGGAATTTTTGTGGTTAGGGATTTGGATGGATGGTGAGGATTGTGTTGGACCACACAATCACACACACACGCACTCCCTGCCTTCTCTCCCTCCCGTAGC
Organism: Malus sylvestris; assembly: GCF_916048215.2. Classification (NCBI taxonomy): domain Eukaryota; kingdom Viridiplantae; phylum Streptophyta; class Magnoliopsida; order Rosales; family Rosaceae; genus Malus; species Malus sylvestris. The sequence goes on from NC_062274.1 coordinate 309,310, forward strand.
ACTCTCTGTCTCTCTCCCTCACGATCTCTCTCTTTCCCTCACCCTCCACGTACGGACCACCACCAAAACCCTTCAAAACTTGACGGATCGAGGCAAATAAGGTATGTATCTTCATCGTTTTGACGTCCTGAGTTCATTGGTGCTAGTTTTAGGAAGTGAAACCTTCGATTTCATGTGAATCCCGAACCTCCATTTTCGAGGTACTGTTCATGCGAACGTAAAATGTTGTGTTTCAGGAGGTTTCAAGCTTGTGGTGAGCTTTAGGAGGTCCTAAGGAAGCTCGGGGACATTCGTTGGAGAGTTTTGGACGTCGGGATCGTAGGTTTCAAGTTTGGCCGAAATCCTTGGTTTTTGCAAGGTGAGATTTCATAGTTTTTAGGCCCTAAAACTAGTCCAACGTGATAGTACACTCTTAGGGCTTCAATTTGGTATAAAATACGAAGAGAATGGGTGAAAAACGAAAGAGAACAGTGAGTTTGAAAATCGGCCGGAGTTCGGCCGGAGTCCGGCCGCCGGAGAACCAGTCCGGCGAAGCCCTGCGAGGGAGACGACACGTGCGCTGCACGTGCTGCGCGTGGCCAGCGCGTGGACCCGTGCCACGTGTGGCGCGTGGGGGCGCGTGAACACTCCAAAATTTTTTCTAAAAATATCCCGACGCTCGTGACGTCGAGTAGGTCGATGTGGTATATTCATATACCAAAATTGAGCATCGTATGAGAAGTTATTTCGAAAAATTGGTGATGTGCTTAAAATTAACGTTTTTATAGTTGTTTCGCATATAGGTGAGACGTATCCCGAGGACGACCGCATCCAGGGACGCCACGGGGGTTACGACCCGTCGACTTATCAGTGAGTGGGCAGTTTTGTTTTCGTATTACCTATATGCTATTGTTTTCCCAGAAAATGCATTTATATGAGAAAACGTTTTTAAAATGCCATGCATAGAATTATTTGGAAAAGGTGAATTTCACATGAGTTATATGATTGATATATGATGCATACATGTTGCATGGTGCTGTGGAGGCACAGGTAAGTCAGGTGAGTTCATTTATTCATTGAATTGTTGTTGTTGAGATGTGTTGAGCTCATAATCTGCACCCTAGGTGTTAGTGCTTATATTATTCACCACACCGCACGCTCGCCTTGGATCCAAGTAGGTGGATGTCGTACAGACCATGTGAGGGTTCCGACATGCTAGTCGTACAGATCACTAGGCGTGATTCCGACTAGTGGGTGACCTTAGTTATGCGCGCTGATGATATGATGAGAGAAGCACTAGAGCGTATTTTTACACCTTTCATCGTATAGACTACCTTACGTAGTTCCGAGTGATGTGCAGAGTAGGGCCGTATAGGTCACTGTGGTGACTTCGGCTTAGTGGGATTTTGAGCTATTGAATTAATCGTATAGGACCAACTGCAGGGTCTCCGATTGATTCCTTATTTCACCTGATTTATATTTTGATTTATGGCATGGCATGTTTTCTTGAAAATGTTAAAGATTTGAGATTTAAGTTTTGAGATTTTATATGGTTATATATATTTCTGGGAAAGTATACAGGTTTTTACGGCGAGGGGATATAATTGTTTTAATGAACTGTTTTGGAAAACTAATTTGTTTTACTGACCCACTCATTTTGTTTTGCGCCCCTCCAGGTTCTAGTTTAGCGGTGATTGGCTCACGAGGTCCTTTTCCGGCTTTCTGACAGATTTTGGACATGTAGGACTCACCTGAGGGTGATGTATTCTTATTTTAGTCCTACTTGACTGCAGTTAACCTATGCTCTGAACTTATGTGTTACTTGTCAACTCGTTCGGTTATGTTCGTAGGTGGTTATGTTTGAATTTGGTTTGAACTTCTGCTGATTTATGTTGCTTTTACGCTTCCGTGTCGTGCTTATGGTTACGTCACGCCCACGTGACGGCCAGCACACTTGGATCCTCCGGATCGGGGTGTGTCAGATGTCAAAAAAAAAAAAAAAACAAAAGAGAAGGAAAAGGCTATTTCCAACCGAAGGCTGGCCAGATGGCTCGTTTTAGCCCTCTAGCCCTCCAAGATATTAATATTTTAATAAACAATACATGGCAATATTTAGCCTTGTCACACAAAATCGTCTCCAACTGAGGGCCAAAGGGTCATAAGGTCAAACATAATTTATTATTTAAAAACTACAACTTAAATTCAAATCCAACGGCTAAGTGACGTTAGCTAGCCATTGGATTTGATTTTTTTTTTTTTTTGCTATAAATAGGGTGGATGTTGGGCTATAATTCAAAAAACTTCGAATTCAATCCATTTCAATTCAATCTCTTTCAATTCAAGTTTGCAATGAATTCTAACTTTGAATCCTCTTTGGATTCCAACTGGGGGTCCTCATCCAAATCCAAACTGGAAGAAAAATTGGCGCATATGAAACAAGAAGATGAAGAGTCTAATGAAGAAGCTGAAGTAAGGCACAACAAACAAAAGAAAGCTGTTGATGCACAAAATCAGCGAAGACTTTGGTACAACAAAAAGTGTCAGGTTTTGTGACCTTCGCTTGGTTGCTTCGGTCACTAGTGAGGATAAGTACGTAAATGAATAGAGACAGAGAAGCAAACACAGGATGTACGTGGTTCACCCAGATTGGCTACGTCCACGGAGTAGAGGAGTTCTCATTAATTGTGAAGGGTTTACACAAATACATAGGTTCAAGCTCTGGTTTAGTGAGTTCTAGTGAATAGTTTAGTACAAAATGACATTAGAGATTGTTGTGGGAGAATGATCCATATTTATAGAAGAGAGTTTCTAGTTTTGTTCTAATATTGACACATGTCGTGTTGTGATTGGCTTCTGATGTTGACACGTGTCGTGCTGTGATTGGCTTCTGATGTCGACACGTGTCGCATTGTGATTGGCCTTCTGGTTGAAGGGAAACTCTTCTGGGTCCTTGACGGTATAACGTTGACCGGTGCTCAGTAGTTTCGGGATTAGTCAAGTATGGTACAAACAGTGCTCCCCTAAGTTCCCGAGTGAGGGAAGCTCCTCGGTTGGGGACTTGCAAGATCCAAGCCGCTGAGTAATCACGAAACTTCTAAGTACCGAGGTGTGGTATCGTCTTCACTTGCCTTATCTTTCTTATAGGTAGATGTGGCATCTTCTCTGGAAGTACGCTTCCTCCATCCAGGGGTGGTATCTTTAACCGATGAAGATGCACAAGGTAATGTATCAATTTCACTTGAAGCTTACTTGTAGTTTCGGGCTTGGTCAAGTGCGATACAAACCCTATAGTAGGAGTCCCCCAAGTCGCCGAGCTAGGAGATCTGCCGAAAGAGGTGACAGACAAGGTAAGCAGTCAAACTTCCAAGTAAGCAACCCAGAATCAGAGGTTTGACTTCGGCTTCCGGTTGATTGTTCTCCTTCTCCTTGTCTCTCATTCAACTGCCAGGATAAGGAGAAGCAAATGGATAAGAGATGATATGAGATACTTTTGCTTTTGAAGAAGTAACTTTCCACAGGCTTATTCTTGAACTGTGCTGGAGGGTTTTCTGGTGCCCTTTAGAGTATAAGGCCGACTCAAGAATTTGAGGGTCAAAACAAGTCCATCAAATCTAGAGTACGTTCGACCTTGATGATATGGGATACTTTTGCTGTTGACGGAATAATGAATGTGGTATGGAAAGGTGTCGTGCTGTAGTGATCTGTTTCAGCTCACCGTTGAACCTTCTGCTTCAATCTTTTGCATGGCAGAAGTGGTGTGCAACCTTTGCATTTAAATGGTCCTTCAGAACATTCCTTCATAGTGACTCATCCACGCTTGGCAGCTTCAGTGTAAAGAGCCAATATCTGATCAACTGTCATGAGGTATTTGCCGGTGGAATTCGTGACCTTGACAGCAGTTGAGGATAAGTACTCGAGAGCAATGCTAAGTAAGCAACTAGGCAAAGGCTCCAGGCAGTCAGTTCCAAATTGGAGGTTTGATTTCAGGTTCCGACTGACTGCTCTCTTTCTCCTTGTCCTGCAGGTGTGGACAAGGACAAAGACAAAGACAGGGAGAAAGCATGATATGGGATACTCTTGCTTTCGACCCTGATGATATGAGATACTCTTGTTCTTGGTGTGGCTTATTTGCTGAGGTATTATCGGGGGGAAATAAAGCTGAGTATTTCGAGAGGTTATGTTGAGGGTGCCTTCTCGAATGCGAGAAAGGGTTAAGCATTTTTGCAGGTTTGCCTGTCCGTTGAGGAGGGAGGTCAATGTATATAGGGATTTCCCAATAACAAGTAGTAATGCTATTCCTTTACCCTTCTTGGTCACAGCAATGTAGTGGGAGCTGCCAGCTTCACGTGTTTTAATTTTGTCAGAGCACTTTGAAAAAGTGGTATGTGGTATCTGGAAAGCTGATGTTACGTGTGAAGATTACAGACAAGCTTTATCTAAGGAAATCTGGCTCTCGAAGTTCTGAGAGTTGTGCCTCTTCGGTTTTCGAACAAGCAATCCCGTCGAGGATCTGACTCTCGAGATTCGGAAAGCGGTGCTACTCCGGTTTTTGAGAAAGTAATTATGTTGGGAGTCTTTTCTCGAATGTGAGTAAAGGTTGGACGTTCTTGCCAACCTGTCTTGCCGCAAAACACGGAGGTCGACACACATAGGGACTTTCCAGTTGTCAAGCAGTGGTGCTGTTCCTTTACCCTTATGGGTAATAGTAGGGTAGCTGGAACTTCGAAATTCTCGTGCCTAAACTTTGTCAGAGATCTTTGACAAAGTTATATGTGGTACCCGAGAAGTTGATGGTGCATGTGGAGAGTGGTGATTGAACAGTAAGATTCACGTGCTTTCTACTTCACCAGAAATCTTCGACAGATTGCCCGTAATTTCCGCAAAGCTGAGTGTGCATGTGACAGGTGCTGACAAGGCTGAAAAAGCAGGTGCTTCTTCGATTTCTGAGATCGGCCCTCGTGGTCTCTAAGCAGCCCAGCTTTTGAGAAAGCAAACGCCTCTTCGATTTCTGAAGCTCCGTCGAGTGCAGATTTTTATAGAGGCTGGCATTAAGTTCCACAGCACACTTGAATCTCTACCAGTAGAAGCTCATTTCTTGCACTTCTAAGATCTTGATTTGTCTGACCTCTTCCCTCTTCAACACATTTGAAAATGTCTGGACCCTCCGACCATCGTTTTGACTTGAACCTTGGAGAAGAGACAACCACGCCTTCTCCAGACAACATATGGCGCCCATCCTTCATATCCCCTACTGGTCCTCTTACCGTTGGGGATTCTGTGATGAAGAATGATATGACCGCTGCAGTGGTGGCCAGGAACCTTCTCACTCCCAAAGATAACAGACTACTTTCCAAACGGTCTGATGAGTTGGCTGTTAAGGACTCTCTGGCTCTTAGTGTTCAGTGTGCAGGTTCTGTGTCTAATATGGCCCAACGCCTATTTGCTAGAACCCGCCAAGTTGAATCATTGGCTGCTGAAGTGATGAGTCTCAAATAGGAGATTAGAGGGCTCAAGCATGAGAATAAGCAGTTGCACCGGCTCGCCCATGACTATGCTACAAACATGAAGATGAAGCTTGACCAGATGAAGGAATCTGATGGTAAGGTTTTACTTGATCATCAGCGGTTTGTGGGTTTGTTCCAAAGGCATTTATTGCCTTCGTCCTCTAGGGCTGTACCTGGTAATGAAGCTTCAAATGATGAACCTCCAATGCCTCCTCCTTCTGGGGTTTTGTCAAGTACTGAGGCTCCGGATAACCACCCTCCGGTGCTTTCTCTTTCTGGGGCTCTACCGACTGCTGAGACTTCCCCTAAGCAACCTTTGTGAAGGCTCCCTTTTGTTTGTTTATTTTGACTCATGTATATGTACATATTTGTGGCTTATCGAAAATATTAATAAATAAGCTTTGCTTCATTTCAACATATTGTGTTAAATACACCAAAGCCTTCTTCATAAAGTTCTTTGAATTTTTGCTTTTGTTGAAACCTGTATTGTTGAAGCTTTGTGAGTGAAGCATGTAGTTTGAGGTAGTGTTCCCTTAATTTCCCGAGTGAGGAAAACTTCTCGATTGGAGACTTGAAAAATCCAAGTCACTGAGTGGTTGTGAGACTGCCGAGTATCAAGGTGCAGTAGCATATGGTGGGAGTCCCCCAAGTCTTCAGGCGAAGAGAGTTGCCGAATGAGGTGTCTCGCATGTTACTAATTTGTCAAAGTAACGAATTCTTGTTTCGATGTCACACATTCGTATATGCTTTATCTAAAAATATTTCCAACTTTTGTGTGTTTGATGCTGCATGCTATTGACTAGACAAGATCAAGTGCAATTAGTAGCTTTTCTCTCTTTTTCATCTTTTCTTTGGTGGAATTGCTTTTCGTTTCCACTAATCAGCCTGAGTGGATGCAAGATAACACCATTCTCTATAGCTCAGATTGCAAAGTCGTCTTCATGAAAGTTGTTCCTTATCTTGTGAACTACAACATATCCAAATTTGAGATCCATCGGAGTAGTACAACTTCAGAAATTCAAGTATGATAAGTAACTGTTCATCAATGTTCTGTTAATCCGTCAGACTTGTTGTGAGCTTCGAAACTCCATTTTCTCTTATTCAGATCAACATACTTTCTTCATGGACGTTGTTCCTCATCATCTCTTCCATAACATATCAAAAATTCAGAACAAACTAACGGATGAATATTTCCAGATCTTCGAAACACCGCAGCAGCTTTGAAGCTTGCAGAAATCTGACCGTCATGTTTGGAGCTTCAACACTCTAACTTCCGTCGCTCAAATAGAAAAATTTCCTTCGTGAAAGTTGTTCATCTGTTCAAGAACTATAAGATGTCCAAAATTCAGCTCCACTGGAATTAGCTTCGCACTATCTTGATGAAGAGTGTGTGAAGCTTTTATGTGTTTTGGTGTTGAAATTTGGTATTGTAGGTGAAGCTTTGGGGTTGAAGCTTGATAGGTGAAGCTTTGGTGTTGAAGCTTTATAGGTGAAGCTTTGTGTTTGAAGCTTTATAGGTGAAGCTTTGGGGTTGAAGCTTGATAGGTGAAGCTTTGTGTTTGAAGCTTTATAGGTGAAGCTTTGGTGTTGAAGCTTGATAGGTGAAGCTTTGTGTTGAAGCTTGATAGGTGAAGCTTTGGGGTTGAAGCTTTATAGGTGAAGCTTTTGTTGGCACCATAAATTGATTGTGCTTCGCACTATCTTGATGAACATAGTGCGAAGCTTTGGAAATTGATACTTGTCCTCCATTGATGAAGCTTTTGTTGGCACCATAAAGATTGATACTTGTCCTCCATTGATGAAGCTTTTGTTGGCACCATAAATTGATTGTGCTTCGCACTATCTTGATGAACATAGTACGAAGCTTTTGAGATTGATATTTGTCCTCCATTGATGAAGCTTTTGTTGAATTTCCCAATTTCCAATTGCCTCTTTTTTTTTTTTTTTTTTTTTTTCTTTTTTTTTTTTTGGGAAAACTAGAAATTTGAAAATGTGGGAGAGACAACGTATACAAATTTTGCTTCCATACTGTTAAGCGAGAGATTGTGATGCAAGCCACATCTTGTAGTAGTCGAAGGTTTGGATGAACCATATAAATTGAATTTGCTTCGAACAGTCTTGATCAAAAGCGTTTGAAGCGTTCTATGAGTTGTAGTGTTTGCATTGTTACAGAGGAGAAATGTCTGAAGCAGATGCAAGAGGGCTGAAGAGCTTAATCTTCGTATACCATGCATTGAAGCCATTGTTGGCTTGCAATAAGACTTTGTTGGTGACTATAGCTCTTGTTAGGCATAAGTGCTCCCCTAGTTGAGTTGTAAAGCTTGATGGTTTTTGATTATTTGTGAATGCTAGGAGTTCACATGTACAAGTTGTACCACTCGTCTTCTGGTTAATGGAATGAATGGTAGGTTGCTTTCATCACGTGGTTGGTGGTACGAATGTGAATTCCTTAATCACCTTTCATCACATTTCATCACCTGGTTGGTGACATGAAGGAGAGTACGCGTTGTACATTTCATCACCTGGTTGGTGGCATGAAGGAAAGTACGCGTTGTACATTTCATCACCTGGTTGGTGGCATGAAGATGAGTTCCTTCTTCGCCTGATTGGTGATAAGGGTGGCAAGTTTCCAAATAATATTAGAGTACGGGTTGTACATTTCATCACCTAGTTGGTGGTACGAAGGTGAGTTCCTTCATCACCTAGTTGGTGAGAATAAGGGCAAGGTGTCGAGGCACATTGTGGCAAATGTCGAATGACACAAAGTGTGTTGAACCCTTTCGAAGCACAGTTGGCTTATGTATGGATGTGTTGGAATGTATGATGTTTATGTATGAATGTATTGGAATGTATGATGTTTATGTATGAATGTGTTGGAATGTATGATGTTTATGTATGAATGTGTTGGAATGTATGAATGTGTTGGAATGTATGATGTAGATCCTTTGTATAGTCTTGTTGACACATACTTAGATTTTGTTTTGTATTGGAAACATTCGCATTGAAGCTTCAACACTTGAGTGTTTCATTGCTCAGAATGGAAAAGAGTTTATGGCCGAGTTGGCTAAATCACCTCTTTATTGAATTCATACCAAATGGTCTTTGTTACATAGGATGCCGAACGGCTGTAGCTTAACACTTGTACAATGTGAGTCTTATTTGTAATAGTACTTCAAGTGGTCAGCATTCCATGGATGGCCAAGGGTCTTGCCGTCGGATTTTCTGAGCTTGTAGGAGCCAGGGCGACTGATGCCGACGACCTCGAACGGTCCGTCCCAGTTAGGACTGAGTGTTCCTTCACTCGGGACTCTATCACAGAGTAATCTTTTCTTCAGTACCCAGTCTCCCACTTTGAAAGAGCGAGGTTTGACCCTTGAGTCGTAGTAGTTGGAGATGCGCTGCTTGTAGGCGACATTCCTCAGGTGAGCCTGATTTCTGTGTTCCTCGACTAGATCCAGGTTGAGGGTGAGTTGCTTGTCGTTCTCACTCTGTATGTAGTTCTGGATTCGGTATGTTGCTTGCTCAAGCTCAACTGGGACAACTGCTTCTGTACCAAAAGCAAGTGAGAATGGAGTTTCTCCTGTGGAAGTCCGATATGAAGTGCGGTATGACCAAAGGACTTGGGGTACGAATTCTGGCCAACAACCTTTAGCTTTGTCCAAGCTAGTTTTCAGAGTGCGCTTGATTATTTTGTTAACGACCTCGACTTGTCCGTTAGACTAGGGATGGGCTGGAGAGGCAAAACATAAGTTGATGTTGAACTTAGAGCAGAACATCTTGAACTTCTTGTTGTCGAACTGCCGCCCATTGTCCGTGACTATCGCATTGGGAATGCCGAATCTGCAGAGGATGTTCTTCCATACAAATTCTTCTATTTTTCCCTCAGTAATGGTTGCCAAGGGTTCTACTTCAGCCCACTTTGTGAAGTAGTCAACTGCAACGATTGCATAGCGGACCTTGCCTTTCCCTGCAGGCATTGGGCCGATCAAATCAAGTCCCCATTGGGCGAAAGGCCAAGGGCTGATCATAGGAGTGAGCGGCTCGGGAGGGGAGTGAGGGATAGTTGCGTAGCGTTGACACTTATCACATGAGCGAGATATTCTGATGGCATCTTGGTGGAGTGTTGGCTAATAGTATCCTTGGCGAAAAGTCTTGTGAGCTAGGGATCGAGACCCAACATGATCTCCGCAGACTCCTTCATGTATTTCCCGAAGGACAATTTCCGCCTCCGCAGGTGTAAGGCATCTTAGGTATGGCAGGGTGAAACCGCGCTTGTAGAGTTGGTCATTAATGATCAGGTAGCGGGCAGACTTGTATCGAATCTGCTTAGCTTGGACTTTGTCAATTGGGAGGGTGCCATGAGCAAGGAATTTATAAATTGGGGTGATCCAACTATCTTCTTGTTGTAAATTGTACACCTCCGCACCATGGTGCTTGGTTCTGCCAACAATTCGACATGAATTTTTCTCCCAATCTTGTCTTCCACTGCCGAGGCGAGGCGAGCCAAAGCGTCTGCATGACTGTTTGCCGCTCGAGGAACTTGGGTGATCTGGTAGTGGAAGTGCTTGAGCAAAAGTCGCGTTTGCGCAAGATATGCTGCCATGGAGCTATCCTTAGCATCAAAGTTGTTTGTGACTTGGTTGACCACTAATTGGGAGTCACTGAAGATATCAATTCGTTTAACCCCAAGGTGTTTGGCCAAACGCAAGCCTGCTAGAAGGGCTTCGTATTCGGCCTCGTTGTTCGATGCCTTGAATTTGAAACGAAGAGCGTATTCCATCGCCACTTTGTCGGGGGTAGTGAGGACTAAACCTGCTCCGCAGCCCTGTTGGTTGGATGAGCCATCAACATACAGACTCCATGCTGGGGTCGTTGATTCTACTTTCTGAGCTTCCGATGGTAATGAAGCTACTGCTTCAGGTGTAGAAGCAACGTCAACAGGATATGTGAAGTCGGCGATGAAATCTGCTACTGCTTGACCTTTTTCAGCTGGTTTTGGTTGGTAGGAGATGTCAAACTCACCCAATGCTATCGCCCATTTGATCATTCGTCCAGACGTGTCAGGACTCTGGAGTATCTGTCGAATAGGGTGATTGGTAAGCACGATGATGGCGTGTGCTTGGAAATAAGGGCGAAGTTTCCGAGCAGACATGACCAATGCTAGAGCTAATTTCTCAATGTTGGAGTATCGTGTCTCCGCATCTTGTAGGGCCTTGCTAGCGTAGTAGACAGGCCGTTCGACACCACTGTCCATTCGAATAAGAACAGAACTGACTGCTGAAGCCCAAACCGATAGATAGATGATGAGAGTGTCACCAACTTCTGGTTTGGAGAGCAGAGGGGCTTTACTCATGTACTCTTTGAGGTTCCTGAATGCCTTGACACATTCCTCCGTCCATGTAATGTACTTCTTATTTCCCTTGAGTGCTTTGAAGAAAGGAGCACATCTGTCTGTGGCCTTAGAGATGAATCTGGTTAAGGCTGCCACCTTGCTAGTAAGGCTTTGGATGTCTTTTGAAGTTATTGGCTCTTTCATGTCGAGGATTGCTTTGATCTTTTCAGGGTTAGCTTCAATGCCTCGTTGGCTAATCATGAAGCCTAAGAATTTGCCAGAGCCCACGCCGAAGGCACATTTGTTGGGGTTCAACCTCATTCGATACCTCTTTAGAATGGTGAAAGTTTCAGATAGGTTGGTGATGTGTTGGTCAGCATGTTTGCTTTTGACTAGCATATCATCAACGTAAACTTCCATGTTCTTCCCAATTTGTTCGGCGAACATTGAATTGACCAGTCTCTGATAAGTTGCTCCTGCATTCTTTAGGCCGAAAGGCATGACTTTATAGCAATATAGTCCCCTGTCAGTAGTGAAGGCCGTGTGTTCTTGGTCTGAGGGGTTCATGAGGATTTGGTTGTATCCTGAATAAGCGTCCATGAAGCTCAAGAGCTCACACCCTGCCGTAGAGTCTATAAGTCTATCAATGAGAGGAAGGGGGAAACTATCCTTCGGGCATCCTTTGTTTAGGTCGGTGTAGTCGACACACATTCTCCACAAGACCTTTTGAAGCAGGAGACTTTCCTTGGTCGGATTTTTCTTAACAAGGACAACATTTGCTACCCATGTTGGGTAATTGACTTCACGGACGAAGCTTATGTCCTTGAGTTTTTCAACTTCTGCTTTCATCGCCTCGTATCGTTCAACATCATAAGATCTTCGCTTCTGTTTTACTGGTTTGGTCTTGGGATCAATACTCAAGTGGTGACAGATGATATCGGGAGAGATGCCCGGCATATCTTTATATGACCAAGCGAAGACCTCGGTGTTCTCTTGCAAAAAGGAGATCAGCGACAACCGAAGGGGTGGTGACAAAGTGGTGCCAATATTCACCATGCGGTCTGGATGGTCTTTGGAGATAGAGATCTTCTCTAACTCTTCAGCGGGTTGTGCTTGCTGGGTGAATGAGTCATCTCGAGGGTCGTCGGGTTGACTGTTGCCATCATGAAGACCCGAGTTGGATTCATCTGGACTGGTCTTTACGACTTGGTTATGTATAAAGAGAGTCTCATTGGGGACAGGTAGGTGTTGTTGTTTGACTGAAGTGTTGTAACATGATCGAGCACTAAGTTGATCTCCCCTGATGTACCCATTGCCGAAAGGGGTTGGAAACTTCATCAACAACATATGTGTGGATACCATGGCCTTGAGATCATTGATGCCTGTGCGCCCAAAGATGACATTGTATGCCGTCGGGCAGTTGACCACTAGGAAGTTAGTGGTAATAGTAGCTGTGTAGGGGCCTGTACCAATGGTGAAGGGTAAGTGTATACTCCCTAAAGGTTGCACGATATCGCCAGAGAAGCTTATCAGAGGAGAAATCGAGCGATCGAGCAAGTGTTCAGCTACATTAAGTGCCTTGAAAGCTTCAGCAAACATGATATTGACTGAAGCACCTGTGTCTATCAGGATTCGTTTCACATCAAAATTTGCTATGTGAGCTTCCACGATCAGCGGGTCATTGTGAGGGTAGATGATACCTCTTTCTTCCTCAGGGTAGAAACATATTGGATCCCAGTTAGGCTTTTGATACTTGCCTCCTCTGATGTCTTCCACGTGAAACACTTGATGGCCAGGTCTCAAAGTTCGTTCACTACTTTTCATGGCCCTATTGGAAGATTCAGACATGGGTGTGCCGCCGCTTATGGAATATATCACATTCACCTGGCGTTGGTTACGGTTATCCCTTGGAGGGTGAAGGAGGAACTGATCAATTTTTCCTTCACGTGCCAAAGCTTCAATATGGTCACGGAGGATAATGTACTTCTCACTATCATGGCCATTATACTCGTGGTAGCAGCAAAACATGCCCGTGTTCTTCGTGGACTTGTAATCTGGCTGCCTTGGCTTTGGCTTTGGTATCAGGTGAGCTATACTGGGGTAGATGGCAGCACATGTAGCATTCAAAGAGGTGTATGTCTCATACCTCGGGGTAGGGCCTGTCTTGACACGTGATTGGCCCACTGCGTTGACTGCCTGGGGGCGGGCATTATTGTGACGATATCCTGAGTTATCGCGATAGTGCCCCTTGTTCTTTTTATTAAAATGAGATTGGTGAGGATGGAAGTCCTTCCTTTTGCCCTGAGATTGATATGTCTGCTGACTTGGCGAAGCATTAAATGAGGCAGGGGGGTGTGCTGCTACCATTTGGAAGGTTGAGGTCTTTTCATTCGGTTGGATCTGGCCTCCACTCCCTACTTGCTGATAAGGGGTGACTGTAGGGGGTTTCCCTTGATATGTCCTTGCCTCGGCGGAGGCATGGTTGTAAGCTTGTGTCATCACCTCAGAGTAAGTCTTCCAAGTGTTGGCATTGATCATGTACTTGAAGAAACAGTCACGTAAGCCTGCAGTGAAAGCCTTGAGGGCGGTCTTGTCATCTGCCTCAGCGCAGCGAGAATACTCATGGCTGAAGCGGCCAGCGTACTTTCGTAATGACTCGTCCGGCTTCTGGTGAATAGTGTACAAGTCATCTGCGGAATGCAAGCGATCGGTCTGGAAGATGTGTTGAGAGACAAACAGCTTTCTCAACTCTTCAAATGAGTCTACTGTCTCAGGTGGAAGACGGCAATACCAGTTTAAAGCTCCGCCAGAGAGGGTGGAGGGGAAGAGAAGGCACCGTTCTTCGTCGGTGTGTCCCCGGTATACCATGGTGGACTCAAAGAGGTTAAGGTGTTCAATCGGGTCTTCCCTTCCAGTATAGAGCTGTAAGTCAAGCTTCTGCTTTGTCTTCGCTTGGAGGGGAGTGTTGAGGATCCTTCTTGTGAGAGGGCCAGGCCTGGGTTGGTTCCAGTCAGGTATCTCGGCTTGACGTTCAGCCTTCAGCTTGTTTACTTCCTCAAGGAGCTGCAGGACAAGGGGGTCCTGAGCGGAGTCGTGCACCACCGAAGTTTTCTTCTTTAAGCCCACATCGCCTCTTGGAAGTAGGAAAGTTTGATCAAGATAGCGTGATCTTTCTTTGGACTCGCCACACTGACTTCTAGAGTGAGTATGTCGGAATGTTTCCGAGTCCCCAGTACCTTCATATTCTTCTGGGACTTGTTGCCCCTTCTCTAGATTGGCGGCTGGCCTGGGTCGTGGAAGAGGACCGAGTCTTTCAGAAACCCTTGGGTCATTGATCTTCGAGCTTATGTGGATGGGATTCTCTCGACGTTGCTTTAGGAAGTCTCGACAATCGCGATAGACAACTTTTGATCCTTCCACACCCTCTGTGAGGAGGTGTTTTCCTCTACTTCTCCTGCTTCGGGTTGAAGCAGCTGGGTTGAGAGAAGTCTCATGTTGATTATCACATTGATGTGTAGCTCGATCCTTATCAGGGATGTCCGTGTCGGATATCGGTGACCCTCCGTGTTGGGGGGCATTCAGTTGATTGTTGACCTCGACAGGGGCGACGAGCTTGTGTGTTTGAGCCTGCCTAGCCTCGTGAAGCATCTCGAAAAGTTTTTCATATTGTTCCTGGAGGACTTCATTCTTCATCGCTATCTTGTTGTTCTGAACCTCTAGCTCATCGACTTTAGCTTGAAGAGTAACTCTATTTCCTTCCTGCTTTCGTTGCTTCATACTAGGTCCAGCAGGGGTGTCATTCTGTGTGCTGTGGCTTCTTTCGCTCCCCATATCGGCGAGAGATGCTTGGCCAAAAGAGAGTGTACGAGCGGTGGAAACCAGCTTGACAAAGCTGAAGAGAGTGGGAATAAGTGTCGTTTTCCACAGACGGCGCCAAATGTTGATGCACAAAATCAGCGAAGACTTTGGTACAACAAAAAGTGTCAGGTTTTGTGACCTTCGCTTGGTTGCTTCGGTCACTAGTGAGGATAAGTACGTAAATGAATAGAGACAGAGAAGCAAACACAGGATGTACGTGGTTCACCCAGATTGGCTACGTCCACGGAGTAGAGGAGTTCTCATTAATTGTGAAGGGTTTACACAAATACATAGGTTCAAGCTCTGGTTTAGTGAGTTCTAGTGAATAGTTTAGTACAAAATGACATTAGAGATTGTTGTGGGAGAATGATCCCTATTTATAGAAGAGAGTTTCTAGTTTTGTTCTAATATTGACACATGTCGTGTTGTGATTGGCTTCTGATGTTGACACGTGTCGTGCTGTGATTGGCTTCTGATGTCGACACGTGTCGCATTGTGATTGGCCTTCTGGTTGAAGGGAAACTCTTCTGGGTCCTTGACGGTATAACGTTGACCGGTGCTCAGTAGTTTCGGGATTAGTCAAGTATGGTACAAACAAAAGCAGTAGCCATGGTTGCAACCATGGTGTGTCAGCCAACTGAGGAACAACCTTAATGGGGTGGCTTTGTTGCTGGTCACTCTTACAAACCACACAACAGAGTGATGACATATGCCAATCTGATGAACAACTACTTCAACCCCAACTCGGTGTACACAAAAGAGGATTTCAGAAGTCGCTTCCGGATGAGGCGTTATGTCTTTGAGCGTTTGCTTTGTGATGTCTAGCAGGTCAATCATGTTGGGTTTTTACGGCTCAAAATTAGGATGATGCAAAGAATTAGGTTTGTGTTACCTATTTGGTTTTGGTGTCCTATTTGGGTTTGGATTTTGACTTCTTGGTTTCCTTGGTGGAGAGATTTTGTTAATTACCTATTTGATTAGGATTTGGATTTACTTCCTATTAGGATTCTTATTGTAACCTAAGTCCTATGCACTATAAATAGGACATTAGGGTTAGTGTATTTTGTGTGGCTCATTCGTGTGACAATTTGGTGAGAGTCAATTTGCGAGTTTGTGAGTTAAAGAGCAATTTGGGAGAATCTTCTCCGTTTGTTTGAGTTCTCTACTCGTTTGGTTTAGGGTTTGTAATTTGTGGGATTTGGGTTGTGAGAGTTTAAACACTCATTTGTAATCTCCGTTTATTTAGTGAAATTCTTTGCCGTGCTTCGTCCATGGAGTAGGCTTTACGCCAAACCACGTAAATCTCTTGTGTTAGTTTGAGATTGTTTGTTTTAGCTTTCACCTAAGACGTTGATATTTGGTACTTTGTTATAATTCGCTTCCGTTTAAGCATAAAAGTACAACAAATCCATACTTTCGACAGAAGCGAGACATAGCAGGCTGTCCTGGTTTCTCACCTCATCATAAGGTTACTGTTGCACTATGAATGATAAACTATGGCTCCCCAATTGATTCGATGGATGAAACCCATGGTATGTCTGAGTCTACATACCTTGATACTCTTACTGAATTATGTGACACAATTGTTCAGCTTTACAAAGATGAATACCTCCGCGAGCCAAATTAAGAATATTTGGATCGGCTCATTCGCAAAGCTGAAAACCATGGGTTTTCGGGCATTATAGGGTCATTAGGCTACTTGCATTGGGATTGGAAGAACTGTCCCACTAGATGGCAAGAAGGCTTTTGCAGAAGGTCGAGAAAGCCAACTGTTGTGTTAAAGGCGATTGCCTCGTATGACACATAGATTTGGCATGCTTTCTTTGGAGTCCATGGATCCCAAAATGACATTACAGTTCTTGGGCTTTCACCCCTCTTCAATACCCTGACGAAAGGTAAAGCACCTCAACTTGACTACTACATCAATGACCTTCAGTACAATATGGGGTATTACTTGGCAGATGACATCTACTTGAAGTGGGCGACACTTGTCCAAGCAATTCTAAACCCTCAGAATGACGCCGGAAATTTGTTTACCTTACACCAAGAGGCATATCGAAAAGATGTTGAGAGAGCTTTCAGTATTCTACAAGCACGATGAAAGATTATCAGCGAACCGGTAAGATGGTGGAGTTGAGAAAATTTGGACTACATCATGATGTCTTGCATCATATTACACAATATGATTGTGGAGGATGAGCAAGATAGGTATATTGATGGAGAGTCCGATGACGACCAAGACGATCCAAATAGGTCAAGAAGGGCTTGTGCAAAAATATATGAGGGGCCTAATTTGCCTTTCAATCCAAGAATTAGTAGTATATCTGTAAATGATCACATGAGGCTATAGAATGATACGTTCCCGTGCCACAAACAAGTACCTACAATATGATCTTGTTGCACATCTTTGGGCAAAAAATAGCATGGAATAGGCGTTTAAGTTTTATGTTGTTAAATGTTTTTAAAAATGTTGTTTAAGTTTCATGTTGTTAAATGTTTTTATTTATGTTGTATAATTTTCATGTTGTTTAATGTTATTTAATGTTGATTAATATTGTCTAATGTTGTTTAATATTGTCTAATATTGTCTAATGTTGTTTAATATTATCTAATATTGTTTCATGTTACTTAATATTATGTAATGTTTAATGGTTTAGGAAGTTATAGGGGAAAAAATAATTTTTAAAATTATTTAAACAAATTTTGTAAAAAAAAAATTTGAAAATAACGGCTAGCCGTTGGGTTTTGAAATCTGGCCCGGAACCCGCTAAGTGGCTCATTTGGGCCAGCCGGTTAACCCTTTGGTCCTTTTTTGTCCAGTGGGGCCCATGATCCCTCTGGCCTGGTCCTCAGTTGGAGACTGTTTTCGCGTTGTTTTGTATTCTATGACCTTCTAGATCATTCGATTAGAGAAGGTCTAAAGTAGCAGGTCCCCAACAAAAGGCCGCACGATGGCCTATTAATTGGTGCAGAGTTTTATAATACAAAACCTCGATAACATTAGTAATTATTCTACCACTTATAAGTTAATCTACTCAGCATTTGCTCTACTAAATACGTACGTCCAGTCACCCCTCCCCCCTCTCAAAAAGGATAATCGACATTATCCTCCAAGATAAACGGGATATGGGTGATCGTATGCCTTAAGATAAAAAGAGCAATACTTATTCAAAGCGGTGTTTATAATATCAGTATTAGTAAAAACATTGATATTTAAATTTGTGAAAATATCGTTAGATATATCGAATATGGATATTGCTATTGGTCTCAATAGAAATGAAGGAAATTTAAAATGAAATTTTAGAAATTACCAAACACGAGTTTGAATGAAATATAAAAGTCTTTCTAATATTTAACAAATGTGTCAAAAAATATCTATCAATTTTAGTCTAAACTCAAACATTTCTCCCATATAAAATGAAGTGAAGTTCAGATTTTACCCTCAATTTAAATTTTCAATCATATTAAAGAAATTTTAAATATTAATTCTAGGCTACAGTAGCAAATAAAATTTACCACGTAACCGTCGTATTATCCTATTTCTCTCTCTGTCCATTCTCTCGTAAAGTAAAGGAAGATTTTCGAAAAACACAAAGTAAAAGGTGTTTTGTTTCCTTTTCATTTTAGTGATTTTCCTTCCTTAAACACCTCAGAAAAGACGAGAGAGAGAGAGAGGTGACGTATCTTATTGGACTTGTAGTGTAGGGCATCAGAAACGAGGGAGGGATGGGAAGGGAGCTGGTATGGGAAGGGGTGAAGAAAGAGAAATTTTTAGTTGTGACGGGAACACAAATGATACATTATGTGTTTTTATATAAGTGGTAAAAATTTTAATTTTTAAGTTATTAACCTTTTAACACATAGAACCTACTATTTATATAAGAACACGTGGTATACCACCTCATGTGATCGTCACATTGAAAAATCTATGGTGAAGAAGGAGAAATTTTTTAGTTTGTCAGGCTAGCACATTAAACATCATTATATAAGTGGTTAAAAAGATTTTCTCAAGTATACAATCATGAAATCTTTTTTTTTTTTTTTGAAGTATCTAATCATTTGAATTATAACACTTAGTTTACCTGATTGTATTTTGATACACTAAAATATCTCTCAGTGAAAAAGGGATTTAATTGGGTGTGAGCGAGGACAGGAAGGCAGGCAAGAAAAGAGTGAAGGGGAGGGTTTCATCAGAACCGAGGGAGGGGGAAAAGTGGGGAGGAGAATAAGTATGATGATGATACATGATAGGGTTTGATATCCATCCTTCGTAAAATATGCCTCCTGTAGCCTTCCCTCTACGAGTAGGATTCCAACCATCCGTCGATTCTGTTCAGATTTCTTCTCTGCTGTCTTCTCTTCTCATTTTCTTTTTGACCTAACTTACCCCTCTCTCTCTCTCTCTCTCTCTCTGTGTGAAAAGAGTACTGAAACCTAGCTCTCAATAAATTAATTACACCGACAACCTCCCATCCCATTTATTGTGAGTACGTAATAAAATAAATAGAACCATCTGCCTCTCCTAACCCTAATCAGCCTTCACTCCTCTCCAATATATACGTACGTTATCGCTGTCCATCTCTATCTGTTTCTGTGTTAGAAGAATTGTATGCGTGGGTCTCGTAGCTTGCTCTGTAAACGTGGATGATCACGTGGGTTTCGCAAAGCGTTTCTTACAGAGTTCTTTGGCATTCTGTCCACCTCCTCTTTCTTCGATCTCTTTCTCCCTCTCTTGCTGTGTATGTATGTGGTTTAATGGATGGAGGTGGGCATACTGCCAACAGAGTTCTGTTGGATTCTCTTTGTAAAACCCTCGTGAGTGTATATATGTATCGTTACGCAGTACTCGATCCTCCTCAAGACACAAGGGTAAGAACTATTCATCTGCAACGGCATCAGTTTCTGGTGGTGCTGCTAATCCTGATTCCCCAGTTCATTACATTTCCCTATTTTGTACAAATCAGATGTTTTTTTTTCATCCCATAATTTATTGGTCTGTTAATTTGCAGGGTCCAAGAATTATGTTGCCTGTTGAGCACTCTTGAACAGCGCAACCATCACCAGTGTACTCTTGAAATTTGTTTCTCTTTGACCAATTACACTTCATTTTGTGCCTGTTGAGCACTCTTGAAATTTGTTTCTTTTTAATAATTGATTGGTGCCGCGACTGCTGATGATTGGGAAGTAGCTAGCTAATGGAGCCCTAGTTTCCGATTGTGTTTTGCTTACTTGTGTAGATATCTACACAATTTCTGAAATCTTTAGTTTCTTACCTCATCAATGAGGGGATCAATCTTCTACACACCCCTGTTTACTTCTCACATACCCTTTTAAATTTTCAGCCGTCGGATCAGATAAATTGAAGAAGATCAACGACGAAAAATTAACAAAGGTGTGAGAAATAAAAAAATGTGTGGATAATATCCCCTTGAGGTTTTCTGAGCCTATTTCTGTTTGTTCTTTGTTTTTTACTAGGGGGCGGGACAGAGGGGCTCAAACAACATAACGAAATCAATTAACCTATAGCTAGGGTTATCAACTCCTAAGAGATCATATGGGAGGAAGCCAAGGAAGCAGGATGAGGGAGGTCAAAGACTCTAAACAAAGGTAGCATTTGATGATGGACAAGAAACATCATTAGAACGCTGTCAGAACAAAAGTGATGGCTAAGGCTTCCTCAAGTGTTGTTATCTTTGACATTAATGTTATCTTTATTAGCAGTGATTCCTGTTTCTTTTCTTTTCTTTTCTGATGTGTAATGATGCTGATTACAAGATTAAATCAATACCAATACAAAGCGGTATATTAGTGATCATGGCATGCATGCATGCCTGCCACAGTTGTGTTTAGTGTCAGTGATTTGTGTTTTAATTATGGTTTTCTGGTGGACCAACGTCTTTTAATGTCACGACCGATGAGGCCATTGCAGCCCTACCACTTACTCAAGTCGAGAAGAAGAAGGAGAATGCGTTTCTACTGTCTGATATCTTCCACTCTTCTCCCCCAAGGCCTGTACCTATTGCCATAATACCTACTTAGGAAAGTAGGGTTATGATTGAACCACTGACGATGCCAATAAATAACGCAGGGAAGAAACATCATCCCACACACCACTCTCTTGGCTCGTTCGTGATTGACGGTTAATTACCATATAACTTGGGTGATGGATGGGTGATATTTATCACCACTCACATTTCTTCGACTTGTTTTGGAGAGTCTCTATAACGTCGTTATAAACGAATGGGGGTGGACTACTTTCAACTGGTTGAAGGCAAAAACGGAAAAGGAGAAGAAATGATTAATGCGAGCCTCCTATATACCTAATTAATTTTGAATAAACGCCATGCAAAATTGAATAATTAGTGTTTTCTGGAGTGGAGCGGGATCGCTTTCCGCTGTGGTGGGCCGGTGGCCACAATCCTTTGTTGGCTATATGCCCCTCAACGCCTTACCTGCTTACCACTCACATGCACGTTACATCACGAGCTCAGTCAATATTCCTTCGTTTTATTCAAAGAGTAATCTTTCTTCCGTTGACCTTAATCCCAGGGCAACTGTGACCCGGGGTATATTCTACCTCTACATATGTAGAAGACAACGTGAAAAAATAAGGAAAATTACCATGTTCTGCAAGGCTGCAAGTGACGAAAAGGGAATCCGTAAACTAGCAAAAAGGAAATCTGCAGTTTCACTTCACTCACATAAGATATTAAGAAAAATTAATGAAAAAAGTTTGAAAACTTTTAGTTTTAACGATAATGACAAAATAAATGGTAAAGTGAATAGTACTAATATTGACTTTTTAGTGTAAAAATATAATTTTTCATTAAAATAAATAATACCGAAAACTTTTCGTTAAAGTTCATAAGATATTATTATTCGTCTTCATGATTGATGAAAGCACGTTTAATCCCTTCATCTGTTCAAGGAAAAGCATTGGAACGAGAACCGCCACCATCACCATTGCCACGGTTTACAATAAAGTTTTGAAAAGAAGAAAGGTTTTTAATTAATAGATTAAAACTCCTCATGAACCTATATAAGTACTGCCCACAGAGACAAATGATGTTGATTGTTGAAATCTATCCTTTAGTTTAGACATGATGATTTCTCACATCTCTGTAAACCCATTAAATACAAACAAGTCAGTATTTGTAAACCAAAAAAAAAAGTGATAGATTTACATATATCAGTCTTGTACAATAAAAAGCGCAAAACAAGTGCACTCAATGGTTATATGTTTACATCACCGTTCAAGGGTCGTTGTTATAAAAAAAAACTTTATAGTTGTCTAAATATTTAGAAATTGCTAGACAAAACAAAAATGAAAATAAGTAAAATCAAGTAGGTAACCCAATTAATTTAACCAAACAGAGACTATACTAGTGTACCATCTCAAGTGTCAAGTGACTCATACAAGCAACATTCAATAAGATAAATTCATTAATTTACGTGACAAGTACACATCACTTGTCATGTCATATGATATACCAATATTATTACCATCTGCATCTAGTATTTGGTTATTGTGAATTATAATTGTGATATCGTATCTTGCACATTATTATATTTGGTGGTACTCTTTTTACCAAAAGAATTGTATGATTGCATTACATATTTGTGTCCATATGGGGGTGGGGTTGGCATCATATATTCTCTCACGGGACCAAGTTAACTTTCTCTTCGTTTTTACTATAAAATTGGATGATTGCTTTTATGGGTCGTGCTATTCAGAGGTGATAAGTCTCCTGGAACACAAAACACCTTTTTTCTCGCTTTTATCAGTCACACGTTAGTTAACTGGACGTGTTTCAAGTAACTGTTTTACTCTTATCATTTTTGTTTGATGCGCATTGCTATTGGAGATGGTCGCAACACACAAACTTTGCATAGAGGACCGCTCAATATGACAATACTCAATAACACAATACTTTATTTAGGGGCACTAGCTGCGGCCTAACGATACAACAAGGTCTCAGCTCTTCCTTCCAGCGTCTTCGTTTCATGTCCAAGTATATAGGGTGGAGGATGTCAAAGATGAGGAAGTGGATTCTCATCCTATTTGGTGTAAACAAGTATTAGCAACCGTGGGAAGCATTGAGCCGCCAGTCAGTTCCCAGTGCGTAGAATAAATGTTGTTTCGTCTTATAAGTAGAAGCTACATCCATAATTAATCTTTCTAAGTTACTTGTTCCAAACAGCATATCTGTGGCCGCTGGTTGCCAGTGTCCACTCCCTACTGGCCGGGCACCATGAACTATCCCCAATTTTCATGCAGACTTTCTCCCCTATTATAGCAGAGTAGAGGTTCGGCTGGGCCTCCAGGATCGTAATAGATGATCGGCTGTGAATGTCTTGACGCTTCCTGATGTCAATCTGCAGACATGTGCCAATGCTAACAAATGAGAAACGTTTGTTCAAAAAGCATCAAGTCCAAAAAGGGAACTGCCTATGGCCGTATACTGCATACCAGTTTCACAATCTGATCATGAATGGAGTCACCCCAATCATAGAAATGATCGTAGAAAACTGTTGGTATTCCTGGGTGCATGAGTATGTATGCGTAACCCTGCGGAAAGCATGGACTTGGAAGTTAGCGAACTTGCACTCCAATTTTTAGGTAGGTAATAAGAATTATTCCCATATTAATTAGAATATAGCAGCTGCCAGCAATAACAACAATGACAAGAATATTATGCATCTGGATTTCCCATCTAAATGCAAAGCATTTGAACTTAATAAACAAGTTTTCGTACCTCCATAATATGATTTGAAGGGAAGGGCCAATGAGCCTGCAAGACAAAATGATTATAATGTGAGTGGATTTCCTACTTTCACTATGGAGCCAAAAGGTCACTTTCTGAAAAGATAGGTACCACAGTAACATAAATGAGATACTTTTGTATGCAGTGAAAATGTAGTTTTATACAGAGAAAGTATTAATCAGGGTTGTTTAGGCCCAAACTTGACCTGTTCAGCCCAAAAGATTGTAAGTCTAAGTTCTCACTTCTCAATGATATTTACTTCAGCAGAACAGAATAGCAATCGTACCTGCGTTGAGCCTGTATCATGGTTATCAAGGAATGTGACAGCTCTCGACGGCCACCATCCAATTAAACCTGGTGGCTTCCCTTGGGGGTCACGCAGGCGCCACAATTGTCCTTTAACAGCTTCCTGCAATGAATGCATGGATAAATGTCCAAACACCAAACAAGAAATTAGGAAGGGGCGGTGGCAACTGGAAGAAAAAGGAAAAGGAAATGGTATTCGTTGATGAAGAGATATTTTGATGAGTATGGACGTTATTACAATCTAGAAAAAAGGTGGCCAGTACTACGAATACAGCAGACTGAACAGACTTGGAAGGGGTACTAGTATTCATAGAATCATAGGTGAAGAGAGATTTTGATGAAGATTGCTACATGTTTTCTTTTCTGATATATAATAAAAAGGTTCACCAGTACATGTTTTCTTATATATAAAGGGTTCACCAGGACTCATTATTCGTGATTGCAGACGTCCATTCTTAACAAACTGTTATGTATGTGTGTGTTAAGGGATGGGCTGCAGTTGGATATGCCAGTTTGTTTGCAAATGGAAGATACCTGAAGAATTCCCTTGGTTGTGAAGTCAAACGCAGTTGATAGCTGTCCAGTGCCATTGATCCAATTTACTATCCGCTGTCTGTGGCTATCTGCATAACATTACCAATCATGATAAAGATCAAACAGTCAGCTCAATGCTAAATCCTCAGTAGAAAGAGATTTGATCACTGAACCCATTTAAGACAGCAAATTACAATACAGGTCAAATGGAAGGGCAAAAAGGAATGCTATCAACAGGGATAAGCTACCCTTTATACGGTAGTATGCAGTGTCAAACTTATTAAGTTCTTAAAGCCCAATACCCTGCACATCTCAAAACCATATAATCCAATACCTTGGTTGTAATCCAGGCCATGATCGTTATAGTTGCAAGAGTCCCAATACTCCCCAACAGAAAAAATTGGTTTTGCTCCTTCAATGTATTCTTTCACATATTTTGCTGAATAACTATTGTAACATTGAAAACACGTAATGGCCAATTAAATCAAAGACAAGGAAAAAAGAGTAAGCAGTGAATAAACCCAGTTACAAACGAAACGAAACTCAATTTTATGCATGTATATGTCTTACCCCCTTGCAAAATCAAATCGGAAATCCTGAAAACCAACATTATTACGTAGCCACTGCAGCCATCCTGTAATATCTTTTCGAACAAAAGGTTGGCTATGATCAATATTCGGAACCCCATGGAAATTGTCACCAGTACTTCGATTACCCTGATATATAAAATACAGAGAAAAACAATGAGCTTAACAGACATTGCATCATGAATCATGCAGAGTCATTCAAGCAGTGACAGATTTCATTACCAGTCCACCGGTACAAGATGTGACAGCACGTTCATCCCATGACAATGAAATTCCATCATAGCGGTTGTACATTCCACCATGCCCTCGGGTAGTCCCAACACGATGATTGATAACAATGTCAGCCATTGCTCTAACTTTATGTTGCTTCATTTTTTGAAGTAAAGATTTTATTAAGTTCTCGGATCCATATTTAGAATTGAGGGAATATATGTCCTGCGGAAGGTAACCTACAATAAGAGAAAAAGAAAAAAAACATGATGGTCCAATCATCTATATGCAGAGAGAATAAGAAACCAGCCTAGAAAATTTGTGCATCCAACCTTCTGGTGCAAAGGATTGAGTTGCTGGTGGCAACCATGCTGACGTAAAACCAGATCTTCCTATATCCGGAACTTTTGTTTCTAAATTTCTCCACCAATCATGTTTATGAGACTCCCAATTGAAGGCCTGCAGATATAGTTCAGTCAAACCATATTCTTGATTAAGCTGAGAGCTATAATAGCTTTAATGCAACCAAAACAATTTACCATCATTACAGTATTAAGTAAATAAAAAAAAGTTTGAAACATACAGCTGCGACCGTTTTACTTATCCAACAATACAGAACACCGCGGTTTAATCACTTCAACTATATATTTTATGTATAAAATGGCTCCGACAAGTTGTTGTACATATCTTAGTATTATATGGAAACTGTCAAATTTACCTGAAAAAGGATTTCTCTTCCATTGCGCACTGCTGCACCTGCAAAAGCATACTTTAGTGTCAAGAAAAGGAAGATACGTAAAATGTTCTCAATGAACCAAGCATTCTAATGTCAGAAAATACCACATTTATATGAACACAAGATAACGAGAGAGCCTAATCTATGCCTATTCAACATGTGCAGTTATAATTCTTAATGTTCGTGATTGAAATTTCCAAATTCACAAGAGAAAGTACGATCTGCCTTTTCATACGGCCTATTTGAATCCCTTATCCCCTTTAATCACAGAGAATTAATGGAAAGCATCACCGGGCAAAAGCAAAAGCATACCAATATCATTCTGCTGCGCGCTTTCTCGTGAATCCTGCATTTTATCAAAATGGAAAATTAGAGAAAAGAAGTCCTCTACTCTTGTGTATGTGTGTGAATGAGTGAGAGAGATTGAGAAGGCGTGTATACATTGCTGCGTAGGTAACCCATTCGACTTAGGATGTAGTTTCCCAACTCGGCACCGGATTGCAAATAAGGCACCAACAGTTAATCCTACATGGATGAACAACATGAGTGCACCAAAACATTGGCCAGATGACCATAAAGCTATAAAATCCCAATTGACTAGCACAAAAAATAGAGAAGAAGACATTAAAATCTTGCTGATGATAAACGTTCATCCGTTTCGTCTCATATTTCGCGAGAACAAAGTCATACAGGTTAAAATTAATAAAACCCAACTCGAATGTAAGCACAAGTGTATTTAATTTGCTCAACTACAAGTCTACAACTAGAAGATGATTCCATGAGCTTGAAATGTGAAAAAATGCAGGGCTTCGGACCTTTTACGCATTCTTAAATTCTTAATAACGAATTTCAAGGGGGAGAAAATTGAGACGTACCGAAGGCTCTACGGCTGGCTGCGATTGCGGTTGTGGGTTTGTGGTTGTGCCGTTGGGCAACATAAATAGCACAAACAAAAAGCTGAAAATTCGAGGGAGACCACCGAATTCGAATCACGCCGACGAACGACACAAGTTGAAAAGGTGAAAAGAGAATATTGAAAGCTGTGCTGTAAAAGGAAGAAAAAGGATTCGATTGCGAAACGCGATGGAGGGAAGGGGAGACAAGGATTGGAGGGAATGTTCATACTCCCCGAGGCCGCTTTGGTGCCTCATGCTGCAGCCTGCAACATGAACCGTAGAAACGATGTACGGATACATTGAAACGTGGCATTTCACTATAGACTTATAGGGGGAGGGGCGTTTGTTGCGTCAGTCTCGTACTGGACTAGCTTAAGGATTAAGCTGGACTGGCTTAGACTAGATTAAGCTGGACTAATTTAATGAAGCGTTTGGTGCAGTGTTAGACTAAGAAACTGAATAATAACAAATTCTAATATTATATTATTTAATATATAAATTATTAATATTTTATTATGATCTAGGTAACCGGAGATGACGAGGAGTCTATCGGGAATGGTCGTTGAACATGACGAGGTCGAGAGATGATAGTCTTAGCTAGTCCCATGATTATTGGGGGGTCTCGCTAAGACCTCTTAGTGAAGGGTTTTGTCCATGCTAGTCCCCTTTAGTCTCATTAATGTTAGTCCCAGCATGGAACAAACACAGTATTGGACTAACAGCTAGTCCAGTCCAGTCCAGTCAAACCCCCCTAGAGGTGGCGTAAGGCCTATAACTTTAGCCTTGGGCCTTAGTATTTCCCTTTCCAATCTGGGCCTATCTTCGGCCCAACCGAAACAGAAGGACCCACCAATGCGCGTGGGCCTGCGAGACTGACTTCGAACTTCCCAAGTTCGCTCGCATGATTCGCACAGCAAATTCAAAGGCCACTTTCAGGGGCACCCCAGTAATTAAGCCAAAACAAAATAGCAAGTAAAACATGGTCTCGTTCTAGGGTTTTATCGGGGTACAGAGACAACTGCAAGTTTGCAAGATGCCTACTTCCTGTTAATTGAAATGGAGTGTCCTCCACCAACGTTAACAAGCCCCACTCACATCACTGACAATCCAGATACGAAACCCACTAGGTCACCGCCGTCGCCGCGGCCACAAGAGCCCGACCCCAAGAAGCTCAAAATGTCCACCACCACCACCAGCGACGACGAAGAAGCTACCGCCGCCGCCACCAACGCCGCTAAAACGCCACGGTACAAGCGCCGAAAGGTTGCAATATTCTTCGCTTATTTAGGCGTCGGATACCAAGGAATGCAAAAGAATCCAGGCGCCAAAACCATCGAGGGGGACCTCGAAGAAGCTCTCTACCTTTCCAACGCCGTCCCCGAGCAGGACCGCAGTAGCCCTAAGCGCTACGACTGGGCCCGCTCCGCCCGCACCGATAAGGGGGTCAGCGCCGTCGGCCAGGTTGTCTCGGGCCGCTTCTATGTCGATCCGCCGGGATTCATCGACCGCCTCAATTCAAACCTTTCTCCTCAGATTCGGATTTTCGGCTACAAACGCGTCACGGCGTCGTTTAACGCGAAGAAGTTCTGTGATCGGAGAAGGTATGTGTACCTGATTCCCGTATTTGCTCTTGATCCTTCTGCTCATCGCGATAGAGGGAGCGTGTTGGCTAGTCTTGGGTCTGATCAGGAGTTTGTTAAGTGCTTGGAGTGCTCCGAGAGAGGGCGTAAAGTCGGGGGCTTGATGGGTAAGCGCACGTATGAATTGAGAGGTACGAATTTTGAGGTAAGCATTTCGTCCAACACCAATGAGTCTATGGTTGAATCTGAAATTGGTGAAAAATTTAGGGTTCTTCCCGGAAATGCTGGCTGTGATAATTTGATTTCTGAGCCCAGAAATGAAGTTAGCCTTAGCATTAATGAAGAAATTAAGGTTCTTACGGAGAATGCTGGGGTTGATAATTCGAATTCTGAACTCAAAACTGAAATTAGCATTAGTATTAATAACAATGAGGTTACTGAAATTGAGGTTGAGAATAATCGAGTGGTCCCCAATGAGGCAGAGGCTGCTGATTTGAATTCGGAGTCACTAGATGATACGAATGTTAGTTTTGGTGAAGAGAAGGCTAATGAAAAAGAGAATACAGAGGAAGGAAGTGGAAAAGGAAATGGGTTTTGTTATGGTGAGAAGGAGAGGGAAAGGTTCAACAAAATTTTGAATAGTTATGAGGGGACTCATAACTTCCACAACTTCACCACCAGAACTAAAGCTGTAGACCCCGCTGCTCAGCGCTACATTATTTCATTCAATGCGAACACCACGGTTACAGTTGAGGGTATGGAATTCGTTAAGTGTGAGGTTGTGGGGCAGAGCTTCATGCTTCATCAGATTAGGAAGATGATCGGGCTTGCGGTGGCAATCTTCAGGGGATGTGCTCCAGAGTCATTGCTCGAAAGAGCATTGCAAAAGTAAGTATTTGCATGATCATAGTATGTTTGTGTATGCTTTTTGTTTTTTTTGATTTTGAGAAAGTATGTATGTTTAACTGAGTTTTTTATGCACAAAAATTCAGGGATGTTAACATCAATGTGCCGACAGCTCCTGAAGTTGGATTGTACTTGGATGAGTGCTTCTTTTCGTCATATAACCAGAAATGGGGAGACAGTCATGAAGAGCTGTCAATGAAAGGCTATGAACAAGAGGCAGAAGACTTCAAGATGAAGCATATATACACTCACATAGCATCCACCGAGCATAAAGAAGGTGTTGTGGGTCTCTGGTTGCACTCCCTCAACCACCGTAACTATCCGGATTTAGGTCCTGCTGAGAACAATGGAAATACCAGCAACGGAATAAGTGCTGATACGGGTAATGTCGTTGCTGAGTAAGTTTTTTTTTTTTTTTTTCCCACAGGGAATCCGATTTCTTCAATGTATGCCTTTTATTTCTTCAATGAATACAGCATCTAGCTCTAATGTCTTATAGGGAAAACAAAAGATGTGGCCCAGTTTCATTCATGGTTTAGGTTACTTGCTGTGTAATTCTTCTTAGAGAGGAATTTATGATTACAGAAGGGTTTTAAGAAAGTTGATTTATCCCACAGGTTCCTTTCTCTCCTAATTTTTTTTTGTCCGTGGTTCATCATATCCATAGCCGATGGACGTGCATATATTTGTAAGTTGAAAATTGGGACATTGACCCTTAAACTATGGCCAATTTGTATCTTTGGCTTCTCAACTTACATTCCATTAACATCAATATTTGAATTTGGCAAAATGAGGGACGTTGGTCCTTCACGGGAGAATTTTCATCAAAATGAAGCACGTGAGCCCTTTTTAGATAAATGGGGAAACTCAGTGTACACAGATGTCCCTTAACTTTGACAGAAGAGTTCACATAGAATTGATTAAGAAGTTACATTATGGGCCTTGGTTTAACGGCCCAGTTTCACTTCCGAATTCCAAATCGAGCGACTTTCCCAATGGTCCAATGTCAACTCAAGTGTCGTGATTCTCGTGAATAATTGTTATAGTTGGAAGGAGAGCCAAACCTCTGGCGGGGGGCGTCGGGGGTCCTTCGTGTCTACCCGCGACGATGGGGGTGGATTGGACCCAACTACCACCAGAACTCGCCGAATCAATCTCCAAAAAGCTCACAATCTACGCCGACTACCTCCGATTCCGAGTTGTGTGTCACAGCTGGCGAGCCTCCGTCCCCAAAACCCCGCACCACCTCCGTCCCCAGCTCCCCTGGCTGATGCTCCCCCAATCCCAGCCCAACCAATCCCACCGGGCCTTCTTCAACCTCTCCAACAGCAGAGTCCACTTCCTCCACCTTCCAGAAGCTTCTCACCGCAAGCGTCGCTGCGGCTCCTCCCACGGATGGCTCGTCATCCTCGACGAAACACCCTCCGTCCTCCTCGTTAACCCCCTCACGCGCGCCAGGCGCCACCTCCCTCCGCTCTCCACCTTCCCCGACGTTGTTCGATTTGATTACTCTGAAGTTGGCCGAGAATACGCCCTCCGATCCCCGTCTGGTGACGTCTACACGCGCAGCTTGACCCAAATGCGCGATTCGTTTCTGAAAAAGGTCGTCCTTTCATCTAGTCCTCTGGAAGCCAACGGTTTCACTTTCACCGCCGTAGCGATTGTCAATCAAACCGGCGACTTGGCGTTTTGCAGGGAAGGAGACCAGTCTTGGACTTTGATCGACGGCGCACAGTCGTATTCCGAGGATGTCATATCTGTCAACGGCTTGTTTTACGCCGTCGACAAGAAGGGAACCGTGGTGGTGTGCGATGTTAATGGTCCGTCTCCGTCTAGGGTTGGGATTATCCGAACGCCGAGACTAGAGGAGGCCGACATGCGATATTTGGTGAGTTCAGGGGATGATTTGTTATTGGTGAGTCGGTATTTGGAGATTGATTACGGTTTTCTGGTGGACAGTATGAATGTAAATTACAAGACAGCAAAATTTGACCTTTTTAGGATGAATTGGGCGGGGGAGAGGTGGGACAAGGTTGAGAACTTGGGTGATAGGATGGTGTTTATTGGCGAAAACTCATCGTTTTCATTGTCGGCCTCTGATTTTCCAGGAAGTCTTGGAAATTGCGTTTATTTCACAGACGATTATTCGGAATCAAACAATGAGAGCGGAGTTGGGGGATATGATTCGGGCATTTTCAAATTATGGGATGGAACAATTCAAGAGTTGCCCCCTTATCCGGGGAATTCGAATTATGAGGTGCATTGGCCTGCCGGCTCTCTACCTCTTTGGGTAACTCCAAATCCATGCTGATGCAGTGAAGGCAGGATCATCATTTCAATTGAATGGTAATTAATCGCAGTTATCAGGTGTTAATCATAATGTTAAACAACGGTTTGTACATAATATATTTTCTGTTTCATTCATTTGTTTATGATGTGTGTGTAAGTGTGTACACCCGCTCTTAGAATTCCATGTAATAATTGACTCTCTGCAGTAATCCGTTATATGTCAATGTTTAATAACAGAGATACCGCCGTTGTGTATCAACTCCCTGGTAACTTTAGTGATGTTTACATGATTTAAACTCTGATGCGTCACCGGATGTGTATCTCCGAGTACAAAAGGGGATATGATCCGGTTACATGGCAGATTCGCTCGTCTCAAAGGGATTGTGATGTACAATTACAGATGAAACATTATGGTGGTGACTAGTTTTCGTTTTGCAGAATAAAGTTCTGGAGCTCTGGTAGGGAACTGGGAATATTGGCAGAGGGATTCTCCGTTTGTGCTGAAATTGTTTCATAATTGGAATTGAGCACCAAAGAGCTATGGTGATTTGCACATTACCTATTTACTTCACGTGCTTGGCCGGACGATAGGTTCCATATCTTGTCCTTTAGCTATTACAAGTGGCCTTTTGGGGCCGGTATGTTTGTCCCGGTTTGGTGCTTGTTAGTTAACCAAGACAAAACCTTTTTGTTTATTATGTGACATATAGGGAGGGCAAAAGCGATTTTGATTCTGTTTGACTGGAAAACTTACAACTTTGCTTGGCTCATTGAATCGTTTTCTGGATACGCACCTGCATCAACAAGGGCTTGGTACAATTTTTTAGTAAAAACACTTATAACAAAAACGCATCGGAGAACAAGGGTTTCTTGCAACCGATTCTAGAGAGCCTAATGCGATTATGCTGCGTATAGCGCAAACATTTTAACTGAGGAACTGAGTACGAAACAGAAATCAAACCGGTTCCTTTCAAACTTGAACTTTTTGTACAATTTGAAGTTCCTGTGAACAACCTAAAGCAAACTGGTATCCTCCAATACAGATGCACCCTAGCTAGGCAATACAACGCATGGAGTACATGGACACAGCAGGCGAATCCAGCATGGACGATGTCGTAGAAGACGCAAAGGAGGAAGACCCGTAGACTCTGGGGTGATCACTCTCTAATCCATAGTCCATGATCGGACGGTACTCCAGCTGCTCATCGTAATCGTACACGAAATCCGGAACTTCCACCTCATTCCTCCGCACCTGAACCCACAGAAACTCCAGCCTTGTCACATACTTTAGCTTCTTGTACAACCTGCAGCACCACCAATAAAAACCACAAGCCACGCATCACCATCACCATTCAATAACATGCGCCGTGGCCCGTGGGTCAACGTTTGATAAAATTGTTAATTAATATTTGTCGTATTAATTATCATCTAATTAAACATGCATCGATGTTTTTTAATTAGTGTTCGTACGTAACGTACCCTCCGGTGAAAAGGAGACGACCAAAGGTGGCAAGGAAGAGCTTGGCCTGCAATCCTGGGTGGAGAAAGTAAACGGCTTGGAGGCGATCCTTGACGGCGGTCGGAATTGCCCCGTAGATGGATCGCAGGGTTGAAATTCCGGGAAAGTTGTCGCCGCGATTCACATCTGTGTGAACGTACACCACCGAGAAGAAGGCTTTGTCACCTAACTTTGGGAATATTTTCTCCTCCAAGTACTTGTTCACAGCCTCGTTGCTCACGCTTCGAGCTGGTCATGAACATTTAACATGATCAAAGTAAATTCAGAGTACCCAATTAGTGACGTCCTAATTAAGTAACAAATATTTGTCTGAGTTTGGTAGCGTCGGCTTATAACTAAGGAGGGCGCTAAAATGAAAAGGTATGGATTGTAGGGAATAATTACCTGGAAAGAACTTTCCGACGATGCGAAGAACCTTTCGACCATGTTTGTCCCGGCCATGGATCTTAAAGACTTGAAGTTTCTCAAGGAGGTGTTGCTGGTCCGATATTGAGATTGTTGGTATGTAAGGAGGAGAAGAATAGTTCATTTTTACAAATTCTGAACTTTCCCGATAGACTCGAGAGAGTGCAGTTGTGGTTATTAATAATACAGTGGAATTTGCGAAAATTAAGCAGAATAATTTCTGGAAACGGAAATCCAAAAGTGTGAAAAAGTAAGAGGAAGGGATAAGGGTTGCTTTTGCTTTTGAGTTTTGAGAGGGAAAAGATGATGAAGTGTTGCCGCAAAGTGCAAAGCATGCAGGGTTTCTGTTTGTCTGGATTATATAGTGAGGAGAAGGAGTTGCAGGATTAGGGTATGGATCATGGGACCCAAACAAAAGAGCGCGATGGAAGATGGACGGTAATGATGAGGGAGGGCATTGAGGACAATGAGGAGGGTATATTCTTAAGAATCTTCCGAATGGATATTGAGCCGATCGAGTCTGGCTAACTCTGAATGCATGGTCTGACTCGGTGCAGATACTTTGCCAAGTTTGCAAAGTGCCAGTGGATGTGGAGTGCCCTCCCATATTTGGTCTCTTGGATCGTAATTCGTATGGATATTGGATTCAATGGATTGTTGATATTTGATCTACTTGTAATCGTCTACGTTCATAGTTGTGCTTATGATAAATACTAACAGCAAATTACAATTCCATTACTTTGAAAAGAAAAAAAATTACAATTCCATCACCTTGTATACTTAGAAATGGATCTTACATATGAAATGCTAGATGCTTCCACTTATCCATTTAAATTTGGGAAATTTACGCGTCCAAGATAAATTAACTTTCAATCTTTGCAGTAGGATTAAGGAAACAAATCTCTAAATAAGGGATGTTAACCCAACTAGACCATACCATTCAAATCGATATTAGATAAATAAGTCCATATAAAACAAGTGTGTGTGGTTGAGAAATGCAACAGATAAAGCGAGCCATAATGTTTTGGCAATGAAAGAGACCCACTACTACCTGTTTTATCTCGATGGAAACTTTGCAAACCTTTCTTCTTCATAAAACACCAAACAACGCAGGCTAAAGATCCAATTAATTAATGCTGCTTTTATTGAATATAATTAAACTAAAACTGTGGTATAATCATTGATCAGCAGGCTATAATCTAACGTATATACCTAGCTAAACGATATATACAACAAGGTGTAGCATGCATCGTTTGAAAGGTCCATGACAACTTCTTGACAATGTGGCTGGATTGTTAATCAAGTTTGGTAGCATTCCTATTCACTTGTAAGTGAGAGGTTTTAGGTTCGATTTTCGTCAAATGCGAGTTTGAACCGCATTGTTAGGCTAAGCCCACCTTTTCTCTTTAGTGTAGATAATATCACTTGTTCAAAAATAAAATTTTATATGTATGTAATGGGTTGCCCTTCCCTAAACAAAAACAAAAGAAAGGGCTGTTGGATGGTTGGACTCGGATCCATTATCCAATTGGGAGGAATGCGGAACAGAAACAGGACTCATCATTCATTTGGTGGGATAAGAGTCCCACTTCCACCATGCTTGTGTCGTATGGAGCTACGCAGCAAATATTAATATATTAATTAATTATGAAGTAAACGATGATAGAGGTCTCTATCAAATGAATATCTGAAATCCATTCTTCTAATCTATATAAGCGTTTGAAGTAGACATATGTGATGTATAGCATCAATCAAAAGAGAGGTTGAAGAATATAGGAAAAACATGAAA
Organism: Malus sylvestris; assembly: GCF_916048215.2. Classification (NCBI taxonomy): domain Eukaryota; kingdom Viridiplantae; phylum Streptophyta; class Magnoliopsida; order Rosales; family Rosaceae; genus Malus; species Malus sylvestris. The sequence goes on from NC_062274.1 coordinate 344,505, forward strand.
GGATAGGCCCATAGGGGCATTCCGAGAATCGAACTTGAAACCTCTCGCACCCAAAACGAGAATCGTACCACTAGACCAAATGCCCTCATCGCTACTTCATTAACTTTTGAAGTTTAATATTCAAGGTATTATAAGTTGGGGAACAAAACATGCTGTGTTAAGCCTTCATCTAATGAGTGCAAGAAGTTGGAGTTGCTTCCAAAATGTTATGAGGCCTTTCGAGCACTGGATATTAAGCCCTAGATTACTATCGATTATCAGAGACCACAGATGGAATAATACTAAGCTGGGAAAATTGAACCCAACTATATGTTTTGGGCTATCGATTTCGGCTCAGTTTTAAGCCCATGAAGGGCAGAAGAAGATAACACGATTGCATCCGCCCCCTTGCATAGCTGCGTTAAGGGTGTGGGGAGAGTGGGGGATTTAAATAAAGTTATATAATAAATTGGTATTAAAATTGACATTCATTTGAGTCGAATCTAAGATTTTACATTAATAAGTGAATAAAAATATCATTACGATGCAATACTAAATGACAAAAAATTGGATTTACTTCATCCTTATGACTTTTAAAGGCCATAATTTCCTATTGCATCCCATTACAAGGGAATTTTTTACTTCGTTTTTTTGTAACTATAAATCACTATATGATGCGTACATAAAACTAACTCATTAAAATTTCTTAATTTCAAACATAACAATTATGCACACATATAAAATTACGGTCTTTTTTTCAAAAAAACTTTTTAATACCATAATTACAATTGCATCCCATTATTTAACTTAATTGTAAATCATTACTGGTCTGAAACATAGACATCATCACAACCCAGATTCGCTTTTAAGAAATAGAGGACATACAGTTGACCGGGCGGGTCTAGTGATTTTTGAGGTCTGGGAGGACGCCAAAAAAATGTGCCTTCACTTTATATAAGAAAATTATTTATTTTCACACGTAAGACATTGATCAAATTATACTTAAAAAATCATTTCAAATTTAACAATTTAGAAAACCGGAAAAACTATTTCATTTTGTATCGTGAGAAGGAAACAAAAAAACTCCAGGTTTACAAGTAGATAAATATGAGTTTTGTTTTCTATCTGAACTTTTAAAATGTTTTTGTATAAATCATGAGATTTTTTTCTTATTTACTAACCTTGTCAATATGGGATTAAAAAAGTAATGATGTTTTTTTTGTCTTTAATTGGTATGTATAAGTAATAAATGAGTATTAAATTAAACATTTTGATGACACGTCATATGATTTGCAAATTTGGTCAAAACATTTGATCAACGCATTACTCTTTGTTGAAGATTAGACTTGAATTGGAACAACTGTTTAAAAATAACAATTCACATACCTACTAGCTACTAATTAAAAATAAATTAACAACCAAACAAAAATTTGTAAAAATTGAAAAGAATAAACATGCACTTAGCATTTTGAACTTAGGACATCTTGTTAATTTTAAACAACAAAAACCATTAATTCTAATTAAACTTCTTGATTATTTAGCCAAATTTTATATATTTATACTCTTATGAAAAGAAATTTGTAACAATTGAAAGGGAAATAAGCACACATGATGTTTTGAACCCAAGAACTCCTAATTAATATCAAACAACAAAATCATCGGTTATAGTTAAATTTTTTTGTCATTGAACAAAGTTTTATAAATTTATACTTTTATGAAAATATATATAAATATATCACTCTAATAATTTTGATACTCTAAATTATTTTGGACCCTAAACGGTCGCCCTGACAGCACTAACCCTAGGCCGGGCCTGTACCCAAGGGGTCAACTACTATTCTAAATATAGTAAGCGGAGAACTATTGTTTATTAAAAGCGCCCGAGTGATGGAGTTGTTACATCATTGAAGTCAACATTAGTCAAACAAAATTTACCATAGCTCTGGTTAGACTATATGTACTGTAGTGCTGGGGGTTGAGCCTTTTGAATTTTAAAACTACCTCATTAAAATCACACAAACTATATTTTAAACATATCACATTACGATTTGTCTACCAGAATAAAATTACTCTGCAAACATTAGGAGGCAAATGTTACTCCCACACGATTATTAAGGATAATTGATGAGTAGTGGAGAGATAAAATGAGACTGATCAGCGTAATGATGAAAAAGGTTTTCGTGAACAGCAATCTATTAAGACGTTTTTATAAAAAATAGGTATGAAAAAAAATTGAGCTAAAAAAAAGTGTGTTGTAAATATTTTAAAAAAACTTATTTTTATAGTTTTGAATGAAAAAAAAAATCTAAAAACGTGAAATAGAAAAAATAAATTTATTCTTCTAGTATAAAAAAATAATTTTTTTTCAAAACACAGAAATACCAAATCAGCCTTTAAATCACCCTGCAGTGAGCACATAAATCACCAAACATATACTACCTGGTATTTGCCAATGGATAAATCCGGGCCCCAAACAGCTTATGGACGGGAGTCAAATAGTCAAACTTAATCGACGGTCCAGTTAGCGTGCATGGATAAGCTCCCGGTGGGGTTGAATGCACTGGAAACAATCAGAGAAGGGTGGTCAGATATCTACCAGCAGATGTACGCCAAGATTTTGTTTCAGTCAACAGTTTCATAGGCACAACAGAATCCCCTCTCCCTCCCCTCGAGATTGCATGTCAAACCTCCTCTCTCGGACTTCGCACAAAGACAAGAGAGAGAAGTGAGGTTTCTCGTTCCTTCTCTCTCTCTCTCTCCTCTGTCCTCAGAGAGATATTACAAAGAGCTAGCTACTTACGTACAGCTGCAGAGATGTCAGTCTTCGAACAACTCAAACATTACCCGGAGGGGTGAGAGAGTAGAGAGAGACAGAGAGCAATTAATTAATTAGCGTAAGAGGAGGTTTCGAAATGACAGAAAAAACCAATTTGGCACAAGCGTTACGTTACATCTCACGCGTCCCAATTTCTTTTTTTTTTAATTTATTGAAAAACAGCTTCGGTCAGAGTATTTACTGTATTGCTTAATTACACCTTAAGCTTATCCCGGAAATCATCGCGTTCTTTACTCCATACACTCTTTACTCTTTACTTAAAATTGTTGTATCTCATTATTGTTTTCTTTACTTTTACCCTTGTTGGTGGTTTTCCGGCAAGGGTGTGGCGGAGAAGAAGAGGAGGAGGAGGAGATGTCGCCGGTGGCGGGGAGACAGAAGCCGTGGAATGGGGGGTCGCAGCTGCAGGGTGTGCATTATCCAGCACCACTTGCCACTCATGGGGAGGTCGTGAAAAATGCTGTTGTTTTTTGGGACACTCTCCGGCGCTTCCATTTCATGATCAACACCACCAAGTTTATGTAACTCTACCCTTCTTCTCCTTCTCCTATTTTTTTTTTTTGAATTTTATGCTCCGCAAAATTAATTTATTCTTGGGGATTTGAGCATGATCAGAAAACTAATTCATATAACGTGGCTTTTTGTCCCATCTTTCTAATATTTGCATCTTTTGCCTTTTTTTTCTCAAGGGTTCCTGTGATCGGAGGGAAGGAGCTAGATTTGCACATATTATATGTGGAGGTAACAAGGAGGGGTGGCTTTGAGAAGGTTTGGCTATCTATTTTATCCAGATTTCTTCATTTCACTACATTGATTTATTATTGCCTTCAATTTAAAGATAAAAGAAATTCAAATGTGTTGATTATATATGTAGGTAGTTGCAGAGAAGAAATGGAGGGAAGTGGGCGGTATTTTCATGTTCTCCCCCACAACAACGAGCGCTTCGTTTGTGCTGAGGAAACACTACTCAACCCTTCTTTACCATTACGAACAGGTTCACTTTTTTAGGACACAGGGTCCTTTATCTACCCCAACACCCTCAGGTATTCATTTACTTCTTACTGCTCTGGTTTTTTACCCTCTTTTTTCTACTGATGCAATTGGCTTTTGCTTTTTGTATCTGGACTGCGGATATCACATGACCTTTTTGCTCATAAGTGCTTCCTTTTTCCGGTATCTTTTTGCTCTACCGGCTTTTGCCTTTATATTTTTAGTTTTTGTTTCTGCGTCTCGCATTGTTTCAGCATCTTCCATTTAGTAACCGTTCTGAGTCTGCAGAGAAACCAGAACTGGCGCTGGTGGAATATTCCCCCAAAGGCAAAGGGGCCAAAGGGCGCAAACCCATAAATGGTTGTCCGCTTTTGGTCACTGAGGAAGGTATATTGTAGGGTTCATTTTTTTCGATACAAAATCATATCGGATAAGGTGATTTCAATACTCTTGTTTTTTATAAGGAATATGTAGCGAGGTTTATCATGTTATGTTGACTCCTGTGGTTGGTTCTCTACATGTAGGCGGTCCTTCCTCACTCACTGATTATGTGACGTTATTAATTTTACAAACGTCGTAATTGGATTCTTATCATCATTTAAAAAGTATTTCTAAAAAATTTATTCGATTTAAAGACTGTTTTGGTCATCATATGAATTAAAAAGGTTAACGATTCATTATGAGGATGTTATTTGTTATCATAACTGTTAATTTATTTAACATATATGGATGACTAAACAATCTCTAAACTGAATAAAGTTTTTAGAGCCGACCTTTTAAGAATATTACAAAATCGAATAGTTTCAATTATAAAACGTTTAGACAATAATATAATGCAACATCATTATAATGGGGAAGAATAAAGCTAAACACATAAGAATCTAAGTATTGTTGTTGTTACGACATTTTTGTTACTTTTTAATTATTTATTTATTTAAAATTATGTGCATGTAGAAAGCTGAGTGGATTTGAGTTTTTATTTTCCAAGGCCTCACTCCTATCTTATGTGACAAATATGCGGCTCCTAGCAATGCAGGCTCCATATAAAATTATAACTTTTTGGCAGATACTTTGTACGTCACAATATGCATTGATGGATCGATATCACCCCACACGCCTATGACATGACAGATATGGGACCATTTTAATCCCACGTTTTTGACGAATAATTATGTTACCTTCACAAATGAGGTTTTTGTTTGGAGCATGTAACTAGGATCTAGACCTGTTATCTATCTAATTTGAACTTAATTAAGGTTAATTAGCATAATAAGTTAATAACATGTCCATGGTGATTATTTTTTCAGGTACTGGAACAATTGATGGGAAATTCGATTGCGGCTATCTCGTTACGGTGAAATTCGGTTCGGAGACTCTCAGTGGAGTACTCTACCACCCTAACCAGCAGACTCTAGCCGCTTCTCCTAATCCAACTCCATCCCCCGAACCTGTCAATGCCATTGTACCCTACACCCCCCAAAGATCTGTTCGTGTTGCGGGTTCGAGGAGGAGGAGGAGATCAAGGAGGAGGACAGATCCCAACTACCCAAAACCCAACCGGAGCGGCTACAATTTCTTCTTTGCTGAAACGCATTTCAAGCTCAAGTCCCTCTACCCAAACAGAGAGAGGGAGTTTACCAAGATGATTGGCGAGTCTTGGAACAAACTCCCTGCAGAAGAGAGGCTGGTAACTACAGACGGATAACGTATATACTCTGTAGCAGGCATCTGTTATACTATTGCAAAAAAAGGGGACAATAGGGCCCGTAGGAACTTTGTATTTAACCGTATAGGATCCTTGTATTCTGAAGCAAAAAAGGAAATCAGTGAAATATACAAGAGATCCTTACGGTGAATACATGCCCCCCCCCCCAAAAAAAAACAATTGTTTCACCATCCCCTTTTTGCTACAGTAAAACGGGATCCCAATTTAGCTGCTCCTATATATACATCGTTGCGTAATTTCCTTCTTTCATATACGTATTTATCGCATTCTTTTGTCAATTATCAGGTTTACCAGAACATTGGGTTGCAAGACAAAGAAAGATACAAGAGAGAGTTAAAAGAGTACAAGGAAAATTTGCAGCTCAGGATTCAGGCTGGCCATGGAAATTAACTAGGTCGATTCCAGTTTGAGTTAGCTTTTCGGATGTTTGTCGAGAGAATAATGTAGCAGTCTCTGGTTTCCAAACAGAGTTTTTGCAACCATTTTGCTCTGAGACATGATCTAATTCTCAATCTTTAGTTTCAAACTTTCAATGCACTATGCACTTAGCAACTCCTTCCTTGTTTCGATCTTTTTTATCGTATTTTGTTAGAGCATAGAGGGTGGATTTCAGTTTTTGTATGAAATGAAGCTCCATTGATATCTCATTTTATTGCAAATTGCGTTTAATCCATTAGAAACAAGGGGGAAAACAATAAAGAACCATAAGCTGCGCTGCAAGAAAGATTAAGCAAAGGAAAAAGCAGAAATACCAAGCTAATACTATGAAGCATCAAGAAAGCTTGCTGAGGCCGTGAAAGAAACGGTGTCTCCTCTTCGAATGCTTACGAGAATCCTTGGGCGCAATATAGGGAACAAAATGCACCTGAGAACATGGATGGTAGGAACTAAATAGACAGGAATGACGGAAAAGACCAAGGACGCAACTCGGGGTGAAACTGGAAGACGTTGAACTTAAGAACATAACATGCAAATCCGGAAATAGTTCAACGACCATTGCTATACGTAAGCCTAAATTAAGTAACAATCTTACAGATATACAATTCGAATGAATAACATTCCAAGTAGGAGGGGAAACCTGAGAATGGTTGTGTATGCCAAAATGCTGAACTGGAATATTGTCATCAAGTAGCTTCTCATTGTCGTATGACAGGCAAAAATTCCTCCGAACGTGCTTCCTGATTGCAAACACGTCAGATCAAAATCAAAATGTAATTAATCATATCCATCTTTTTGGTTGACAACGGGGGCGTAAAGCCGGAAAGAAGGAAAAACTACATTAAAATGTCACGAGGGCAAGCGACCCAGCTATATTATCAGCAACCCGCAAACGATGACAAGATAACCATATTCATTTTCAAACACAAACAGAATAATATTGAACTTACCATGAAATGTTCACAGTCAACCAAAATCAAATGCATCAGTTTTTTTCTTTAGTATACATTAATAAATACAGAAAGACAAAAAAATGAAAAGTTGGCAGATCAAGTGTTCGAGAAAATGCCAAGGTGAATAGTATCGACCGAAGGAAGTGCCGTCGAGCTTTAGGACGGAGATGCGCATGGCGCTGCCCAATTCGAGACTGATGAGAGTGTCGACATCGGATAAGGTTGGTTTTTTGGGAACGTCGGAAAGTATAGGATCACTGACAAGGGCAGCCAGCGTCGACTGCAACCTGGCTTTCTTTATGTTGCTTTCCTTGTATCCTTCCACGCTTATCTCCCCCTTCCCCTTCGCATCTCACTCCATCGGGTATTGACCTCACTGCTCTATCAGGTCTCTCGGAAAATCAGCAGAGCAGAAAGAAAAGAAGCTACTGCCAATGGCTTTTCGCGGGATCTTTCTTTTTTGGTTTTCTTTGCTGGTGCATTCAGGCCACGTGGGGAGGAGGGTGTTTCAATTCCACTTGCACCAGAATATTTACCCTAATTAGGAGTAAATTAAGCAGTTAAAAATGCAGTGAAGTATGACAGCCACACGCCCTTAACGTCACCTTGTATTTATTGTCAACGTATTTGAGTCAGGGAGCGTTCGAAAATAAGAAGATTTTTCCACATTGAAAAGTCAAAAACCTTGCACAAGCTTATAAAAGAATTGAGTTATTCTTTATCGTCAATTGCCAACTGACATTTGCGTAAAGCTTCTACTTACTTTAAAGAATAAGAATAGATTAGTTCATTGATGAAGTCCAACAACAACGCATACTTTACATAATTTAAAACGGTGTATCTAGTTTGAATTCTCTTCTCCGTATCTAAGAGTAATTTAGAACATCTTATTAAAGAAATAAATTCACACATTTAGCAAGGCAATTAGAAAATTGATTTGTGGAGGTAAACGGTTGACAAATTTAACAAGAAATCGATACATATCCAGCAGTAGTGAGAACCTCATAGAATTTATTTAGAAAAACCATTATACAACTAATCAAGACATGCAAAAGAATTCTGCCAAACATAATTTCATAAGGCAAAACCAGAGTGCTTACCAAAACAGTCTCCAAACTCAACAAAACCTAACAACAAGGTTTCTGGTTGAAGAACACCAACGCTTAATTTATTCAAGTCTGCAATTAAGTGAACTAACTGCAACGCTGATCAACTTTAATTAGGTAGGCTTTTGCATCTCAACCACCTTCTACCACGACTCCCGGCTCGATATCTCAGACCACCACCTTCCCACAATCTCTCTCGAAGTAATCAGCTCTCCCCTGTCGGTGGCATTCATCAGGTACTGCGTGTTGGGCAAGTGCGACAGATCAGCCAGCGAGAATTCATCCCCCGCCAAGAACCGGCTCTCCCCCAGCCTCTTTTCGTACACATCCCGCACCTTGGCAAGCTTCTCTTCATTCTGCCTTATCACTCCCTCGTCTTGCTTCAGCTTCATTCTCGGCGCGAATGCAAGCTGAAACACCAGCGTTGAGCTCGGAGGGCTGAAGCTCTGCCTTTCAGCCTCCAGCCACTGATCTATTGACGCTTTTGCCAATGGATTCATTCCGTACAAACCCTTGTTTCCCTGATCTGCATACTTGTCACATATGTACCGGCATATGGCTCTGGATTCTAAATGGAAATTGTATAAAAATTTATATATTAAAATGCAAGCTCCCAATTAAATTATCCATAATTAGGAATGCGCTGCCGAATTAGTAAAACAAAGAAATTAAGAAATATACCGAAGAGGGAGATACGTTCGTCTTCGAAAGCTGGTACTTGTCCAAATGGCTTAAAAGAACACCATCATGAACGTGAGTCTGTGAGTGAGAGAATATATAATACATATACATATTATATATTATATATGCGCTATATTATGTAGGAAACGAACGATACCTGAATCTTGAGGTAGTCGGGCTTCTTGTGCTCGCCTTTGGCCATGTTGACGGAAATGAGCTGATAGTCCACCCCTTTCTCAAGGAGACAGGCCAATACTCTTGACACCGCCGTCGACAACGGTGGTCCGTACACCTTCACCGGAGTCGCCATTTGTTTTGCACTTAGACTTTGAGATTGGATGGGTTTTTCTCTCTTTCTGGATAAATTATATGGGAAATTTGGAGTTTCTAGTTGACTTCAAGTCCCGTTTTACACCATGCTAAAGGACGACGAGCTGCTCTACTTTATCCTTTGCTTAAAATGGTGGGAATTGGATCCCTTCCGGATCTTAGAAACTTTCACATCTTAACCGTTCATCGTATATCGTACAGTAATAAATTATTTGACGAAAACTAACTGTACGATATACGATAAACAGTTAAGATGTGAATGTGAACACGGAAATTTCCTGAAACGAAAGAGACAAGAACAACGTGCACAAACAAATATTTGTATTTGATGATTTTGGGTTACAATCTCTCTCTATTTTGATCCTCTGATTCGATCTCCGTAAGGTGTGTATTTGTGGATGTGCGATTGATCCAAAGGGCCGTTGGGCTTGATCTAAGGATGAACGTTCTTCAAGGGCCGTGGACTTGATCTTGAAGGTGGATTTGAGCGGATCTTCAAAGGGGCTTTTGGGCTTGATCTTTGAAGAATAGTGATGAACGGATCTCCAAGGGCTTTTGGGCTTGATCTTGAAGAACAGTGATGAACGGATCTTCAAGGGCTTTTGGGCTTGATCTTGAAGAACGGTTGGATGTGTGGATTTGTCGACGTTGTTGATCCAAAGGGCCGTTGGGGCTTGATCTTGGATGAACGGATGATGAACGATGGTGCTTTCTTCAAGGGCCGTCGGGGCTTGATCTTGGAAGAACGAAGAACGAAGAACGAAGAACGCTTTCTTCAAGGGCCGTCGGGGCTTGATCTTGAATTGGTGGATGATTGTTGATCCAAAGGGCCGTTGGGGCTTGATCTTGGAAGAACGATGAACGAAGAACACTTTCTTCAAGGGCCGTCGGGGCTTGATCTTGGAAGAACGATGAACGAAGAACGAAGAATGCTTTCTTGATTCTTCGGGAACCTGGATGCTTGAGAGCTTCGGAGTTTCAGAGCTTCAGAGCTTCAAGGTGTAATATGAATTGGTTCCCCTCAAATGAATGAAATTGGGCTTGTATTTATAGAATTTTCCAAGGCCTAATTTTGAATATAATATTCCAGATGAAATAAGTCGTTTCTGCCAGGTGTTGACACGTAATCTATTTGATGACTTTTCCAACTCATCTCAATTTTCGTTGAGTCACATGCTACGTGTAAAATTTATGTAATACATGAGCGTTGACACTTTGATTTATCGGTCAACATTTATTTACCGAAATTTCGATGTCTACAAATGCCCCCACTTCAAGGCGCGTCGTATACATGTGCTTGTCACGTGTAGGAGATGCGTTTTGAAGTCCCTTAATGTAGATGTCGATCCAAGGGCCGTCGAGGCTTGATCTTGAATTGGGCTGGAGATTTCTTCAAGGGCCGTTGAGGCTTGATCTTGAATTGGGCTTGAGATTTCTTCAAGGGCCGTTGAGGCTTGATCTTGAACTTTGTTTGAAATTTCTTCAAGGGCCGTCGAGGCTTGATCTTGAAGGTTGAAATTGGACCACAAGGAGCTTCATGTGGTAGATGATCTTTGGCTTTGGTAGTGGGTGAATCGGCACGTATTTTGTTGCGCTTGTTGACTTTCCACAGCTTTGATCTTGAACTGGGTTGGAGGATTTTCTGGATTCCTCCAATTGTTGATTTTCCACAGCTTATTCTTGAACTAGGTTTTGATTCAAGGGTGGTAGACACTTGATCTTGAATCGGACTTGTGATTTCCTCGATGGCCGTCGAGGCTTGATCTTGAATTTGGTTGGAAACTTCTTCAAGGGCCGTCGAGGCTTGATTCTTGAAGGTTGACTCGAACACATGGCAAGCAGGCACGAGGTGAAGGTGACGACTTGTTGCTTTGTTCAATCTTTCTAATTCACACCTGAGCAGTTTGGTCAACGGTATGATCTTCAAGATTGATGGGCTCTTCTTCCAGTTTGTGACTTGGTCTTTAAGGATTTGATTCAAGGGTGGTGAATCGGCACGTGCAGCCCACAACGCCTAGTAAGTCGACCCAAGAATTTGAGGGTCAAAACGAGTTCACCGTCCTCAGGCAGATGCGGCATCTTCTCGAGTTATTCATCTCAGACTCATTCTGCTGAGTTGACTGTGCATACTGCATTCTTCTCTGCTTGTTTCTTCAGGCAGATGTGGCATCTTCTCGAGTTCTTCATCTCAGACTCCTTATGCTGAGTTGACTGTGCTTGCTGCATTCTTCTCTGCTTGTTTCTTCAGGCAGATGCGGCAGCTTCTCGAGTTCCTCAGTTCGGACTCCTTCTGCTGAGTTGACTGTGCAGACCGCATTCTTCTCTGCTTGTTCCTTCTGCACGTTGTCTCCACATGCTGCAAGGTATCATTTTCACTTGCCTTATCTGTTCTTCAGGCAGATGTGGTAGCTTCTTTGGAAGTACAGCAGCAGTGAGAGACGAGTACGCGAGAGCAGTGCTAGGTAGACAATCAGGGAAGGGTTCCAAGCAATCGGTTCCTTACCCGAGTTTGAGTGGAAGTTCCGGCATATTGTTTTCTTTATCCTTGTCTTTGTAGGTAAGAACAAGGACAAAGGAAATGACATGGAGAACGCATGATATGAGATACTCTTGCTTTCTACCCTGGTGATATGAGATACTTTTGCTTTGGAGCTATTGGCTTGCAGAGGTACCCCAAGGAATAAGGAACACTGAATGACTCGAGAGGTTTCGTTGGGAAAACATTTTTTGGAGATGAAGAAAGGCTTTGTATGTCTGCCTTGCTATGGAAGGTGAAGGTGGACAGTTATAGGAGGTCCCTTAATACCTGTAGAGGTACCATTCTTTCACTCGTGTCGGCAACCGTTGGATGATTGAACAGTAAACTTCACGTGCTTTCTCCTTCACCCAAAAATCTTCGACAAATTGTCCGTGATTTGCGCAAAGTTGAGTGTGCATATGACAGGTGATGACGCGGCTGAAAAAGACTGGCGCCTCTTCGATATCTGGGATCAGCGCTTCGACAAATTACCCGTGATTTCCGCAAAGCTGAGTTTGCGTGTGATGGGTGTCGACGCGTCTGGAAAAGCAAGATGCTTTTCCGATTTCCGAGCTTGCCTCTTCGATTTTTGAATGGCCTCTTCGAATTCTGAGCTCGCTTCTTCGATCTCTGAAATCCCGTCGAGTGCTGATTTTTTTATAGAGGCATGCAGTTCGTTTCAAAGCACACTTGAATTTTCGCTTGTGAAAACTCCCCTCTTGTACTTCTAAGATCTTGATTTGTCCGATCTCTTCTTCCTTCAACACTTTGAAAATGTCTGGACCCTCTGACCGTCGTTTTGACTTGAATCTTGGTGAAGAGGCAGTCCCGCCTTCTCCAGACAACATATGGCGCCCATCCTTCATATCCCCTACTGGTCCTCTTACCGTTGGGGATTCGGTGGTGAAGAATGATATGACCGCTGCGGTGGTGGCCCGAAACCTTGTCACTCCCAGAGATAACAGACTACTTTCCAAACGGTCTGATGAGTTGGCTGTTAAGGATTCTCTGGCTCTCAGTGTGCAGTGTGCAGGTTCTGTGTCCAACATGGCCCAACGCCTATTTGCTCGAACCCGTCAAGTTGAATCGTTGGCGGCTGAAGTGATGAGTCTCAAACAGGAGATCAGATGGCTCAAGCATGAGAATAAACAGTTGCACAAGCTTGCACACAACTATGCCACAAACATGAAGAGGAAAATTGACCACATGCAGGAATCTGATGGTCAGATTTTACTTGATCATCGGAGGTTTGTGGGTTTGTTCCAGCAGCATTTACCTTCGTCTTCTGGGGTTGTACCGACTGCTGAGGCTTCAAACAACCAACCTCCGACGCCTTCTCTTCCTGGAGCTCTGCCGAGTTGTGAGGCGCCACCTGATCGTCCTTGAATATCCCCTCTTGTAAATTTGATTTGATTTGATTTGAATTTTTTTTTTTTTATGTATAATGCAAATTTATGTAAAATTTCCAGAAAAATAAATAAAATGGACCTTCTATTTCTCTCTTTGCATTTGTTTTTTTTATTTTTTTTGTTTTTTTATTTTTCTTTTGGTGCTGGATGCACCAAGTTCCATCATTTTTTTATTATTATTATTTTTTTTTTACATTTTTATTTTTTATTTTTTATTTTTTATTTTTTGCACATGGTGCCCATACACCACCAGAAACTTTTGATCTGCCATGGGGCTGTACCCCATCTTTGATCCACCATTCCTCTTTTTTCACGTGGTGCCAGATGCACCACTTTGCTTTGCTCCACCATCCTATTTTTTTAATATATCTTTTTTGTATAAATGTTGATGATGGGTAGAGAAATTTGCAGGCAGCGGAGCAAGGAGGACGGAGAAGATGGTGCTTCGAGCTTCACGACCGGCTAGTCGTTTGACGGCAGTCGTTGAAGTCGTTTGGCAGCTGCGAGGCAAGAGACGGAGGAGGTGGAGGTGATCTTGACGTCGGATCCAGCTAGAACTCAGAGCATAGCCACTGAGCCCAACCACCGAACACAGCCGCTGCACACCCGTTGTACTGCTACTGAGCACAGTCATTGCGCATCCGTTGCACTGCCACCCAGCACCGCCACTGATCGAGCACAGCCACAGAGCACCGCTACTGAGCACAGGCACATAGCACAGCCCACTCATCCCTCGGCAGAGATCCAAAGCAAGAAGAAAATTCCAAAAAACTGAGGGAAGTTCCTGTTCCTGTCCCAGCGATGATCCTTGTGCCATGGGACCTGGTCCAGGCCGTATGGGTTGGATGGAGCCACATGCGGCATGCCCTGCTGTTGTCTCACTCGGTCAAGTTCTTGCTCTAGTTGAATAAGCTTCAAACGACTCGTTTCTAACTGCTGAACATAGGCCTTCTTTCGCATCCGGCTTTTACGAGCAGCCTCCCGATTTTGTGCAAGACGTCTTTGCACCTTGTCTGTAGGTTTAGTTGCTTCTTGATCATACTTGCTAGAAGGTCCCAGAATTCCATGAGAAGCATCCTCTGACTGGTTATCTAGTTTTGCGTCTTCATCCAGTATCATGGATGCTGAGGCATTAAAATTACCGCAACTCCTAAAGCTTTCGTCCCACATGCTAATTTGGTGGATAGGCTCAAACACTCCCATCCTTCTTGAGGTGACAAACTGGGTGGATGGAGAATTCATGTTTCTTCAATGAATATCTGAATTGAAGCAGAGATATGGATTTGAAATCGAAAACTCTAGCTCTAGCTGCTGCTGCTCTCGGTCGATAGTCTCAGCTCTGCAAGTCCCATCATTGACTTAACGAGAGAGAGAGAGAGAGAGAGCGACGTGGCTGGGGAGTTGAGCGGCGGTGGAGTCTCAGACCAGGTGAGCAGATCGGCGGTGGAGTGATATGAGACTGAATCAAACCCGTGAATCCCTGCGTGAGGCGATCCACAAAGTCCTGCCCATGGCGCTGCACCTCCTCCCAAGCTTCGAAGGACCTCTCGACCGACATTTCGACGAAATTTGAAAGTTTTTCCTACTATTCCTCTGAAACAATCACAGCTTCTTCTTAGCACAAACCAACGGGACGAATTCTCGAACCAAAAAACAATGAAATTTGGGATTTTTAGCCACTGATTAGGTAAAACAAATCTAAAACAGTGAAATTACAATCCCAAGCTTGAAAATTTGAGCTCTCGGGATTAGGGTGTTCTCGGATAAGCTACTGGAGCTCGGGTGGTTGTCGAACTGCATCGGCTTTGAAATTAGCTGGTTGCTGGTGTTGGTGGTTGCCGAAGTATTCACCGGGTCCTTCATTTCCATGGTGGTGGTCGACGGATCGTTGAGCCAGAGCGACGAAGGGTCGTTCTCGCCCTAATCGGCGGTGGCGCCGCCGCTCATAGGCCAAGAACCGACCTCCAAATTGTTGAAATCAAACAAAACCCTGACCTTATTCATCAGATCGGAGCTCTGGTAGATGAGCTCGGTCGATCCCAACTCCACAACCCCATTCGCCGTCGGAACGCAAACCATAGTCTGCAACCCAAACACTTGGCCCTGTCGCGCCCGCTCGCACGGAGAAGCCGCCAGTCGGTCCAGTCCAGCAACCCAGACCGGGGTGGAGTGAAAGAAGGCCTGACCCGAAAGCCCGCCGCCGTTGACGAACGACTGAGTCATTGAAACGAGAAAGAACCACTCAGTATCAGTCACTTCTTGATCCACGGCGTCGTCGTCCGCTGACCTGTCGGCGCCGGAAATCAAGGAGTTGAGGTCTCGGAGGACTTTCTTGCGGTACTCTTGTTCGACGGTATCCGGTAGTCCGTCATGTGATACGCAGCATTTTGGGGATGGGATTGGTTGGGAGGCGGTTGAGAGCCACATTGAAGCAGAGCTCGAGAGCTCGACATTGGAGAGGATGAGAGGTTTGGTGCGGCTGAGATTTAAGACAGGCATTGGACTTGACCGCGGATTGGGCTTGGAGGCTGCCACTTGGGCCTGGATGGCCTCCTTCTAAGAGGCTGGCCGCTGATGGATATACATACATACATAAATATATATATGTATGTATATGTATGTAAAAGAACTCTTTTTTTTTTTTTTTTTTTTTTTTTTTTTTTGTAAACGAGTAATAACGTATGTATTCCTTTTTCTTTTTTTTTTTTCTCTTTTTTTTAAAAAAATATATAAAACATATGTATATTTTTTTCTAATAAAACATTATTATTATTTTTTTATTTGTTGTGACTGAACTTGACATTGAATATTCAAGCTGCCTACGTACCCTTCCAAAGAGATCAAGTCGAAACGTAGTTCAAATACATACATTTTTTTTTTTTGGTATTTTCTTTTTGTGCCGTTTGCAGTTTTAACTCATGCAGGCCAGGAGTGTTGGTGTCGTTTGCAGTTTCAACTCGTGCAGGCAAGGAGCATTTGGTGCCGTGTTGCAGTTTCAGCTCGTGCAGGCAAGGAGCGTTGGTGTTGCCTTTTATGCTCGTGCAGACCAGGAGCGTTGTACCATGCGGTTTAGGCTCGTGCAGGCGAGGAGCCTCGTGTCCTACCGTTTAGGCTCGTGCGGACAAGGAGCTTTGGTTCGTGCAGTTTAGGCTCGTGCGAACAAGGAGGTTTGTGCCATGCAGTTTAGGCTCGTGCAGGCGAGGAGCCTCGTGTCCTACAGTTTAGGCTCGTGCGGACAAGGAGCTTTGGTTCGTGCAGTTTAGGCTCGTGCGAACAAGGAGCTTTGTGCCATGCAGTTTAGGCTCGTGCAGGCGGGGAGCCTCGTGTCCTACAGTTTAGGCTCGTGCGGACAAAGAGCTTTGGTTCGTGCAGTTTAGGCTCGTGCGAACAAGGAGCTTTGTGCCATGCAGTTTAGGCTCGTGCAGGCGGGGAGCCTTGTGTCCTATAGTTTAGGCTCGTGCGGACAAGGAGCTTTGGTTCGTGCAGTTTAGGCTCGTGCGAACAAGGAGCTTTGTGTCATGCAGTTTAGGCTCGTGCAGGCGGGGAGCCTTGGTTCGTGCAGTTTAGGCTCGTGCGAACAAGGAGCTTTGGTTCGTCAAGCGATCTGAGAGAGTCGTTCATCGCAATCTTCATAGCAAGGAGCCTTGACTGAGTAGTTGAAGAAGTCTTCAGGAAAGAAATCACGCATCGTGATGGGGATGGACGATCTATGTGTCGAAATTTCCTCATTTTCAACACGTTCACGTTGCTTTGAAGGTTGACAAGAGCTGCTTTGCCCCCTTTCCGATTGGCGGACTTGTGGAGGAGACGTATGCTTCTTGTGCAATTTCTTAGGAGTGACTTGAGTCCATCCTTCAATTTTGCTTGTCTTGGACGATGCCCCCAGCGGTTGAGGTGAAAACTTTGAGTCGGAAGAGCCAGAAGTGAAGGTGGTATAGTTTGACTTCGCCACTTCGTCAAGATCTAGCTCGATGATTCCTTTCTGAGCCAGCTTCATGATGAGATCTTTCAGCACGAAACATTTTTCTATCGGATGACTGATGAAGCGGTGGAATTTACAGTACCTTGGACTGTCGGTGCGATTCATCTTTTCTGGCCGTTTGCACTCAGGCAAACCAATCACCTTCTTTTCCAGCAAGTCTTCTAACATGGCAACCACATCAGAGTCGGGGAATGGATAAGTCTTCTCCTCAAGCTCCTTCAAAGTGCGTCTACGCATCTCTTGATCACGAAAAGCTTCGGTTTGAATCGCCTTGCCTCGTGTGGATATTTTGACGGGAGATGTGTTGACCGTCATCGCTTCCTTGATGGGTTTCCATGCAGCCTTTTCCACCTTTGTCCCAAGAACTTTGTCGTTCTTGTAGTCGGCGATCGGTTCTTTCTTCCCATGATGGGCGATGCTCAACTCCATGTCATGGGCGCGAGTGGCCAATTCCTCGAAGGTCCGCGGTTTAATGCCTTGAAGGATGTATTGCAAACCCCATTGCATGCCTTGGATGCACATCTCGATTGAAGAGGTTTCCGAGAGCCTGTCTTTACAGTCGAGGCTTAGAGTGCGCCATCTGTTGATGTAGTCAATGACTGGCTCGTCCTTCCACTGCTTTGTGCTCGTTAGCTCTAGCATACTCACAGTGCGGCGGGTGCTATAGAAGCGGTTGAGGAATTCCCGCTCTAATTGTTCCCAGTTGTTGATAGACTCAGGCTCTAGGTCTGTGTACCACTCAAAGGCGTTTCCTTTCAGCGAGCGCACAAACTGCTTGGCGAGGTAATCCCCTTCGGTTCCTGCGTTGTTGCAAGTTTCAACGAAGTGGGCAACGTGCTGTTTTGAGTTTCCCTTTCCATCAAATTGCATGAACTTTGGTGGTTGATAACCCCTCGGCATCCTTAAGGCGTCGATCTTCTTTGAATACGGCTTTGAGTACAACTCGGAGGTATTTGAGCTCCCTTCGTACTGTGCCTTGATGGTGTTGGTGATCATCTCTTGCAGCTGCTGGATAGAAAGGGATCCCATGAGTGCCGCTGCTTGGTCTGGCTCCGGCTTCCCATCGATTTTCTTCACCGGGGGTTCTTCGTCTCCGCCAGCTCCTCCCTTTAGTGGATCATCCTCTGGGTCGGGTTTATCGCCGTCCTGCGCCTCCAGTCGGTTGACTAGTGCTGCAATTTGCAAGTCTTTTTCTTCCACAGTTCGGGTTAGCCTTGCGATTGCTTCATTCATTTGAGCCAGCTGCTCATCGATTGAAGTTGCTCCAATGGTCATGACTTGCATGGCTGGACTGTCGCTTGAATCGGCATCGGAGAGCATGGATTCGGAGTATTTCCTTGGACTTTCGCCCCTTGGTGCCTTTGGTGAGGCTAAGGTGATCAAAGGCTCGTGCCTTGGGTGCTCTTGTTCCCTTGGCAGAGTTGATGCAGAGGTGAAAGAGGCGGCAAAAGTAGCTCTTGCCTTGCTTCGAGTCGTGATGCCTAAAGTGACACCACTTGCGACGAGGACGCTCTTGTTCTTTACGCCAGTTGCGGGAATAGTTTGAGCCTTCCTTGATGCCATTAATTTTGGAAGTGTGCTCAAATTTCTTGAACGGAGAAAGAGATGAGAGGTAGAGATTGTCCCACTGGGCGTGCCAATTTGTGAACACGGAAATTTCCTGAAACGAAAGAGACAAGAACAACGTGCACAAACAAATATTTGTATTTGATGATTTTGGGTTACAATCTCTCTCTATTTTGATCCTCTGATTCGATCTCCGTAAGGTGTGTATTTGTGGATGTGCGATTGATCCAAAGGGCCGTTGGGCTTGATCTAAGGATGAACGTTCTTCAAGGGCCGTGGACTTGATCTTGAAGGTGGATTTGAGCGGATCTTCAAATGGGCTTTTGGGCTTGATCTTTGAAGAATAGTGATGAACGGATCTCCAAGGGCTTTTGGGCTTGATCTTGAAGAACAGTGATGAACGGATCTTCAAGGGCTTTTGGGCTTGATCTTGAAGAACGGTTGGATGTGTGGATTTGTTGACGTTGTTGATCCAAATGGTCGTTGGGGCTTGATCTTGGATGAACGGATGATGAACGATGGTGCTTTCTTCAAGGGCCGTCGGGGCTTGATCTTGGAAGAACGATGAACGAAGAACGAAGAACGCTTTCTTCAAGGGCCGTCGGGGCTTGATCTTGAATTGGTGGATGATTGTTGATCCAAAAGGCCGTTGGGGCTTGATCTTGGAAGAACGATGAACGAAGAACACTTTCTTCAAGGGCCGTTTGGGCTTGATCTTGGAAGAACGATGAACGAAGAACGAAGAATGCTTTCTTGATTCTTCGGGAACCTGGATGCTTGAGAGCTTCGGAGTTTCAGAGCTTCAGAGCTTCAGAGCTTCAAGGTGTAATATGAATTGGTTCCCCTCAAATGAATGAAATTGGGCTTGTATTTATAGAATTTTCCAAGGCCTAATTTTGAATATAATATTCCAGATGAAATAAGTCGTTTCTGCCAGGTGTTGACACGTGTCCTATTTGATGACTTTTCCAACTCATCTCAATTTTCGTTGAGTCACACGCTACGTGTAAAATTTATGTAATACATGAGCGTTGACACTTTGATTTATCGGTCAACATTTATTTACCGAAATTTCGATGTCTACAGTGAACATCCTACGATCCCCACAAACTGAATCCGAAAAAGAACCTCTTCCAAAATGGTGGGTTTGATGGGGCCCACCGCCTAGCTTAACTAACAAAAGAAGCCCTTTATGAGTAAGGTTAGGAAACTAAATTTGTAAGTAAATTTTGTAATCCAAATGATATAAAAGTTGATGATTAGATTATTATTTAAGTGTTAATTAACTTGTTTATTTCTTATTAGCGACACATCATTTAGTTTACAAACTAGTCCACAAATTTAGTCCACCTTTACCTTTTTTCTTAAGGCCTAATGGATTAAAAGTCATAGCGGTGACATGATAGTCAGAAGATAGTTTTTGTAATAAAAAAAAATGGGCTTTAAAATTATGTGGTAAAGTTTGTTAGGATAAGTTTTGTTAACTCTTTAGTAATTGTTAGCACGTGAGGCTCACATGTGAGGCTAAAAAGATAAAATTACTCCCAAATGTGCGGTTCACGTGGTAATAATTAACGGAGAGAAAATAAAATGCTTGTTAAAGCTTTTTGGTGACGACTTTTAAATGATTTTTCTTGTTGAAGAGGCTTTTCATATCTTCAACCGAACGGTTGCTAGACCGAGTTAATCAACACGATCCACCCCTCAATCAACTGAGTTATGAACGAATTAGCTCCTTGGTAATGGCTTAATCTATAGATAGAAAGGCCCTATGATGGGAAATAAGTGTATTCTTCTTCTCCTCTTTCAGTGAATGAATGAGCTCTGGACATATGAACGATAATAAATTAGCTGCCTTTAGCAATCGGGAGCTTGTTTTTTAATAACTATTTTATCACGTTTATTTTATTTGGGAGGAAAACGTGGAATAAGAAATAGGAGCAACTGAAATGCTTATTTGGCTGAGACTTTGAAAAAAATAGTAAAATTGTTTTATGTTTAATTTACTATATTGTCCATAACTTTAATTTTATTTATTTTTTGTTTGTTTTGTGAACAGGGTTAATTTGATCTTTTACCTACTTTCAATTACAAAGAGAATTTGGTTAATAAGTAGCTTTAGAATTTTACAAGAGCTTTGTTCTCCTAAGCATCAAAAGACAGTAAAGAGAACGAATAAGATTTAGTTAAATCTCAACCGCTCACTCATAAAAATGATGCACAGGAGAGAATCATGAGGTTACCATATCTGAAATTAGTTACGACAAGTTGACCTTTAACATCAGGTATCTCATGATTTACAAACCTCTTCACTACTCTCTCTCGCCTAATATTTTCCCCATGAAATTTTCGATCATCAAACATAATAAACCCCTCGCTGAACTGATTGGAAAACGTACACAATCAAAGGATATTAAGGTTTCACTGATCGTGCAAACTTAATATAAAAGCAGCATCACCTTCAGGAAGATTGTTTCTGAAATCAGACGGAACAAGGACTTTGCCACGTTGAGATGTCAGTGATCAGATCCCGTAGTTGATCTATAAGAAATTTGATATACACATTCTTGTTCGTAAGCTCCTACAAAGAAAAACAACGTCAGTACAAACTTTTACAGAAATATTGGAGCAAGAAATGTAGCGCCCTTGAAAGATTAAAAATTCCAAACAAAGTCCAACCCCTCCACTAGCGAATCTATTTCTAGACATGGTATATGAGAAATCATCAACCATACCTTTCTCAAATCGGAGGCTCGCTCATCCAACTTCTCAATTTCAGCTTGATCTGCCGGTGATTCTGAACCGACAGCAGTTGAACTGGTTTTGGATGTTGCCTATTTTAAAATTTACAACTGTACGTTAGCTAACTATAAGGTTCACAAACTATGACATCTCAATGTGAAATAAAATCATTCCAATTAGATGCATACACGCACATAAACTCAAGACAAACAACTATTCACGATCACAATATACTACTCTTATAACATTCCAAGTTTTGCACTGAAGCATTTGCTGCATTTCACGCAGTTTGGGATTACGGGTAAACGGAGCAAACATTTCGTTCAATTCAGCGGTTAAAGCTCGTCACTTTCATACACAAAATCAACAGAAATCTCTACTCATCCAGTCCAACACAGTGGTTCAATCAATCAAGAACTTCATTTATTTTCTTGATTTTTATAAATAAAAAACACTGCACTGGATCCTCCATCACACAATTAACACTTGAAGAAATCACACTTTACAGGATCATTGGCATTGGTTAAATATGAATACATAAACGTGATTATGCAGGCAATTTCAGTATTTAATTTGACAAGTATGGATGGAAAATTAACCAAATTAAAGAAAAGGGTGTCTGAAATCACCTTCTGAGAGTTGGGAATGGCAGCGAGAACGGCACGAAGCAAGCCCACAGAGTTCTTATACCGAAATCGAGCCTCCTCAAGAGCTCCTCCGGTGCCAGGACCACCAGCGCCAACTAAGTCTCCATGCTGATGGGAAAAAGTGTTTTCGGAAGAAGACGAATCGCCGTTATTGACGCCGTTTGAGTGGAAAGAAGGGCCATTTGCAGTGTTAGAGGAGGCGGTGCCGGTGGTGGACCACAAGGTGGGGTTGCAGAGCTCGTCGTTCATGGAGGAGAGGATCTGGAAAGCTGCCTCGATAGTTTCTTCTAAATGCTTCTGGCCTTCCATTGCTAGCTCTTGCGTCGTCTTAGGGCTTGCTGTTAATTCATTCGAATCCTTCTCATCCATTATTTTCGACTCTGTTGTCTGTTGACGAACGATTGAGAAGGATTCTGAGACGAGAGAGAGAGGAGAGAGAGAGCGAGCCTGCGCGACGGAGAGCGACAACGGAGAGGGGAAAAGTGTTTTGGCAGATGGGCCAAAAGCCCAATAAAACAGGAGTTTTGTACGTGTTGAGTTGTGGATCTTATGTTATTGGGTCTTTGCACTGTTTATTTATTTTTTCAAATATTGTTCGGGGACATTCGACCGAACTAGCATATCTTTTCGGCAGTAACCTACCGAAAAAAATAAAATAGATGATATTAAATCTACATTTGTGTATTTAATTTGTTTCACTGGAGTTTAGTACAAAATGGAACATCTGAATCGCCGAAGAACTACCATGGTTGAAACCTATATATATATATATATATATATGTTAGTCTGAAACTGCAACCATCTTTTGTTATTTCTCATCAATCATGTGTTCCAAAGAACCCTCATCCATCATTCCCGTGCTGCAGGTCTTAGTTTGAAAGTGGCGATGGCGTACATGAAGTATATTAACTTGCTGGCGTCGGAGCAGGGTTGTCCAATTTGAAGGAAGCTTGTCGGAGGTTAAACTTGGCATGCCTCGGACGTTGACGTCAAGAGGCACTAACCGGTACTCAATATCGAGCTCTCTGAACACTTTGAGTAACACTTTGTCCTTCCCTCGGCAAAATAGTTCCGCAATTTTGAATTTTTGTAGGATAAGGATACGGGGAAATTAGGTTGGTGGCTTCTTGGTTTTGAAAAAGATGGATTTTAGTTGGGATGGTGAGATATTACATATCAGGTTGGTGTTTTGAATGAATTTTCGTTGATTGGGCAATCTAATTTGATATATTCAAATCCAAACCAGGAGACATGAATTCAAATCCAACCCAGGAGGCACGAGACAGTTTTCCCACGAAGAGTCTGAACATTTACTTTAGATTAACAGAACAAATTCCAACGGAGCATATATAGAGTCGGAGGGAAAGAAATGACTTGTGAAGAGATCATTTACAGACGTATTAGAAACAAAATCCTCTCGCAAGTCTTTGGTACGATCAGCCGCGTCACATCACTCGTCTGCCTAAGAATTTCTCCTCATTTGGCACTACCATCACCGCCTTGCTTGAAAGTAGGTACTACTTTAGCTGATTTTCCCTTTCGTCTATCCTCACTTCCCTTTGCAACCTGTAGCGTGCCAAGACATATTACAATTGCTCATTCGGAACGGAAAGGATAAGGAAGCATAAAGACGAGTGTTGGATCTTTTTCCCCGTACCTTCCTGGCCAAGTGCTGCAACATATTTACAATTTCTGAAAATTCCGGTCTCAATGATGGGTCTTGCTGCCAGCATCTCTCCATCAGTTCCATCAGCATTGGATTCGTGTGGCTCGGAATTGTAGGCCTCAGACCCTTCTGGACTACGCCAACTGCTGCTTGTAACGGAGTTAAGTTCTCGTAGGGAAGCTGACATTTCAGTCACAAAACACAGACAGAGGATGGTGTGAAGTCTGTGCAACCATGAACTAGTTTAAAGATAAACAAAAGCATTAACCGGAATAGTTTTTCATGGTATAAAAGAGATTACCTTCCCTGTAAGCAGCTCCCAGAGAACAACCCCAAAGCTAAAAACATCAGCTTTATGATTGTATGGCCTATGTTCTATAACCTTCCGTAATCAACAGAAAGCAATCATGTGTCAGACACTAGTGTGATATCCATATGCTTAATTCCAATGAAGCAAATAAATGGTTTAATACTTAACAACAAAGGATAAATATCTAGGGAAAACAGACCTCGGGAGCCATCCAACGGTAAGTGCCAGTTTCTGCAGTCATAACACCAGACTCTGCCCGTACTCTAGCGATGCCGAAATCAGCTACTTTCACTACCTGTCAACAATAATTTCAAACTTAAAGAAAATCAAATTAATTAAATTTGATCACCATGTTAAATCTACACACACTTTAGAATAACCTGATAAGCTCCTGTCAAGAAAGAGATGTAACAAGGACAAGAACGCATGCGTCCTGCCCATGCCTCCTTTTAGTTTTGAGAAAAGTATAATAAATAAAAGCACATATAAATGCAGCATATTTAAGAGACACAAAGAATCTATTACTCCAGTTCCGTCCATCAAAAGATTAGCAGCTTTCAAGTCCCTATGGATTATATTGTTTTGGTGCAAGTAGTTCATTCCCCTGGAAACATCAATTGCGACTCTGAGCAAGGACAGAAGTGATAAAACACCCCTTTGCTTATGCAGAAAGTCATACATACTTCCACCAGACAGAAATTCTGAGAACGAAAAAGAAATATAAAAAGGCATAACTCAAATTGAACAGAAAACCATGTGTGGGCATAAACAAATATAAATAAATAAATTACAAAAGCATGGTACTGAATGTGCACATAATTCATCCAAAATTACCAGTAATGATGCAAAGCTTAGGAGGTTTAGTGCATGCCCCAATAAATTGAACGACATTCTTGTGCCGAACTTTTCTGCCAAGACAAAACAAGTTTGAGAAGTGCAAGATTAAATGCATGAAACACGATTTTGAGAGCAGCCTTTCTCCCTCTTGAGCATTTACCTTATTAATGAAAGCATTAAGATTCACAACGAGAGTGCTCAAAAAACAACAACAAAGAAAGTACAAGGGAACTCAGAGCCTGGAGTAAGGATGTGCTGTGACATTACCGACCTCATAATATAGACTTCTTGAGTAAACTCCTTCATAGTTTCATTCAGGCGCTCAGTGCTAAGAACTTTAATAGCCACATCTCGACCACAGTAACTACCTTGATACCTGTGTCAATTAACCTAGCTATTTAACAAGTACTCATTTACCAATTAAACATGGCCTAGCATGTTTAGTGTTGACAGAACTTACAAATCACCATTCGATCCAGATGCAATTTTCTCCTCATATCTCAACATGCTTGCATCAATTTCCCAGACATCCTTTTCCTCATTGAGTGTGCTTACATGATCATTAATAAACTCCATTCCAGTCTCTTGATCCGGAGGAGGAGAAATGATGTTACAGTCCAATGAAGGATTCTTCTGCAATACAAATATCATGCTTAATCGACAATAATTAGAGAATGAAAATTGTTATCAGTAATCGGAATCTATAAAAAAGTTAAGTTCGCACTAAAGGACTTACCTCATTCCATGGTATTTGTTTTGCCAGTGCATGCCTAAGCCTCTCAGTTTCCTACAAATTTACATTAAACATGTATGTCAAGCAGTTTATCATTGTTTTGTAGCAGAATATGAACACGGCAAGCCAATACCTCACATGGCCAACCATCAACAACAAAGACATCCAAAGAGTAGCCATCTGTTGTGGAATAAGCATGTGCTTCTTGAATGTTCAATCCAATGTCAGATAATAAGGATGTCAACTGATGCAAAACATAAAATTTTGAACAGTAAATTAGAAACGTTGTTTGAATACACAAACTATCATTTTTCTAAAAGGAACAACCATAAAAATATTACAGAAAACATTTCCAAACGGAACTAACTGAAATGTTCTACACATAAACATCAATTTTGTCAATTTTATCTGCAAAAATATAAAGACGAGATTCCCTTGGGACAATTTATGGCACAAGATATGGCGGGACAAATAAAATACAGTATAGATCAACCTTGACTTTGATAGTGAACTCTACTGATAACGATTTACTTGAATCTCAACAAACCACCCACCATGATTGACTAAACAGGCTACCTCTTATTGATAACCTGAGTGGGTTTAACATAGAGTGCCAAAGGATTCGAGGCAGTCACAAGCCTTCCAGACCCTCTGAAAAGGTCAAGAATCAGAGTGAGCATCAGGGCGACGATACACTTTGAGGAAGTAATCTTTAAGCATAACAACATTGGGTGGAGGGATGGGACCAGGGCCCACTATAATTTCCTAAAACAAGTGCATGCCATCCTCACTATTTGTCGGAATTTCAAATATGAAGCTAAAGAATATCAAATATGAAGTTAAACAATAAACACCTTATATATGTCAGAAGATTCGGAACTGTAAGTGAATCACATCACATACTATGCAGAACGTATCTTGAAAGAGATTATAAAAATCCTAAGAAATGCTTAACATGTTAACAATAGTTTACATCATCGAGAAATATCAACAAAGATGATGTAAATTGAAAACCAAAATATATTGATTGACATTGCAGAACAGCAATGTTAAGGATATATTAAAAGGGGGACAACAAATCTACCTCACTGAGGAGTTTGGGCTTGTCATTCGTGGAAATAGTAATTTCATGCATCGACCTGCAAATTTGACGTATAGCAAAGTTAATCAGATAAGAACAATGTAAAACTATAGCAATCATTTATCTGCTGTAATTCCTTCCTGTCAAAGATCTTCTCATACACAGCGAAGTCATAGGAGACATTCCTATATACATATAGAAATGATAGGTATAGAAGGCAGTACGGATAATGTAAGTCGGGAACAGATAACATTGTACTGCAAAATGGAGAAGTATCTTCTTTCATGTACACCATCGTGTGAAAATGATGACAATCATAAAGAACGTATTTCAGACCTACATACCTTGTAAAAAGTTGACTGGCATACACAGAGTTATCGCCCTGGTCAACGTGTAACTGTTCAGCTTCAAGAGCAAGTTGAAGGTCTGGTGACAAACCAAAAGCTGGCGGTGGATGACTGAAAGCATAAGATATGGAAAGAACGTGTCATATGAGAGATTAAAGATCAATGTATTCAAATTTCAATAGAGAAAGCGAACTCCAAATAAATATTCATATAACCGTGCCTCTCTTTGCTGGCAGCAGCAGAACATTGAGCATTCGCTTTCCTCGATGAATTTGAGCCGGAAGCAGAACGAACCTGCATAAAAAATTGGCTAAGCAAACAACTTCCAATGCCAATAATTCCGAGACCAAGACGAACTTTACCTGCACAAGACGAACTTGGACTGCAGGTCTAGTGGCCGGGTCATGCGCCATATGCAGTAATCTCTTATGCATCAGAACATCTTGTGCCCTCTCCACATTCACATCCAACGCATATCTTCGACAACAAAATCACATCAAAAATGCAATCGTGCAAGCAAACGTTCCGACCGAAGATTAAAAAAAATAATATACTAGCACTGATACGTATACCAACAAAAATTAATTCATTACGTAAGACAACAAAAATAGTGAAATGGGAAACATGTGCGTGCCCGACTGAAAAAGAAAAAAACATTTATAACTCGAAGGACACGTATATGTATTTGAGTCGGCGGGTCATATGTTTTTTTTTTTTTTTTTTTAGGCAGGCGGGAAGGTGATGAATTTATAATACATACACAGCCAAATAATAAAAGTAAAAAATTAAATTGGAAAAAAAAAGTATCTTTTCACAACTTTTTGGCTTAAAAAGTTTTAAGCCTTGCCTTTCTTTCTTCCAACCAAAAAAAGTTAAAAAAGGTTTGGTTTTCTCAGCAATCAAATTCTGGCCACTTTAAATCCTTCCCTATTCAGCATCAACTGCACAATTTCAACGAAAGGTGACGAATTTACGCTCAAAATTCAAGGATTTATTAAATTTAATCAGTCATGCGACAGTGACATCTTTTTTAATCCATCTATTTTTCCAAACAGAACCAAAAAAGAATCATCAAAGATTCTGATCAAACCAGAATCAACAAGGAATATGCAGTTCCACCGATTACAATTTAGAGAGAGAGAGAGCGCGCGCTAGGGTTCTGAAGGTTACCTAGTGGGGAGGCGACTGAAATGGGCCCACAGTTCATCTTCGAAACCAGGAACCTTGGCCTCTCCGACATCGGAGTCCTGGAGCCGACCAAGGACTTCATTGTAAATGCTCACTTTCAGCTTCTGCTTTCGGGTCGGAGCGGGCGAAAAGTCAGCGGGCCTGTTACAGAAACTCTCGGTGTCTTCCATGATTCTTCTTCGCGATCACCATCCACGGCAGCACATAACTGAAGCCCCTCTAAACTCTAAGCTCCAAACGCAGCGTTCCGAGTCCGCGTAAGCAAAAGCCCCTCGGTCGGTCCCTCCCTCTGCCTCCTGGACCTGGTTAGTGCTAGTTGTACAGGAACAAAACGACAGCGGGTTTCCTAGTGTCTTCGCTTGTACGGAAAGAAACAGGAATGGCTACCGATTTTGAGCCCGTGGTTTAATTTTGGTTTCGGTTTTTGTGTGTCTGTGTCTGCCCCTTTGGTTGTCGGAATTTTTAAGAAGAAGGTTAATTAATAGTCCATAGGGAGCGCAATGCGCACCCCACGCGAAGTTCGTGTCAATTGATGTTGACGTGGATTCTTAACAATTGCCTTATTCTTCTTCTCTTTGCTTTGCTTATATCATCCACCACTCACCGAAACACCGCCTGCTCTTATCGTTATTGGATTCATCCTCCATTAAAAAACTACTTAACGATAATCCTTCAGTAATTAAGATTATATTTGTTTCCTATTGGATTAGGACCTTTACAAGTTAATTAAATTAGAGTTATTAATTCTCTAGCTTCATTCGTTGATACCATCACCACGGGGCCCCGCCTCCACTCAAAGCCAATCAGCTTCGCCGGAGTGTCTCATTTCCACGCAACCTTATGCGTTTGGTAAAATATAGGTCTTTGTTTATTGGTCTGTCAACTTCAATTTTTTTCTTTCTAATTGGTGGAGGTTTATCCAAGCTCACCTATTTTATACTCGGCCGTATAAGAAAAGGATTTTGATAAAAATGATATATTGTCATCGTGATGTTTGAGCTACGAGTTATGTAAAATAAATCTTATATTAATGGTTGGAGACTTTGCATAACGAAAGTCCTCGATAAACACCAAGACATTTCTCTGTTATTCTTTTGGCTACATTTTTAATATAAACTTTTGTTTTAATCTGTCACTTAAGTTTTGTGAACTCTGATCAAATCGCATACGTTCGATACTAAAATGTCCGTGCTTAGAATCCTCTGTGATACCATACCATAGTTCCCCTGGAAACTTGCCTGATACATTTACCGCTTGTTTGCAGTAGATGTTTTATTTATTTTATTTGGATGCGAGTAACAATTTTCATAGGCATTCATGCAAGTCAATTGTGGTATAGTGGGTGCTATTTCATGAAGAAACCAAAGCTTTACTATTTTATTGGATAAAAACAGATGATTGATTAATCTAATCTAAGATTCTAAATAGTAAATAGTGGTATGAAACATGCAGCATGGTTGTGCTTGTGGATGAGATTATCGGACCCACGTGTCTGACATTGGCAAACATCTTGGCCACTTGGCGGACGCGCACCAGGCTCCAAAGAACTACTACTACTCATCCAATCTGAATATGATGATGGCCACTGAGGTAGCAGTTATTCACATTTTAGTCCTCAAACAAAATAATAATAATAATAATAACAATAGTTAATTGTGTTGTTTGAGCATTTTAATCAAGAAATGGGGGTTTCAGCCAATTATAATCGGCCATTAGATACATTATCGGGCTCAATACAGGCATGACCAATCCAGAGGAGATGATGGAGATTCTTGACCCACTACTTTCCATAGAGATTGGGTCTGTTACCTCATAAAAAAGGTTGGGCTAGCTTCCTCTTTAAATTTTAAATTAAGTAGGCCCACAAATTATGGTTGGGCTGGCTTCCCCTTGAGGCTGTTTTCACGGTCCTGGAGTTCGGGTTAGGTCCGCAAGTGACAAAAGTCAAGCGGCCAGGTCAAAGTTATAAGCCTATATTGAGTTTGGAGAGTAGGTCAATACATGTTTTGTGATGTAAAATTGGTTTTTTTTTTAACAAATGATATTATCTATACTAAGATAGCGAGAAAGTGGACTAAGTCTAAACATCATCACCTACCCAGTCTCCTAAACTTTTGACCGGAAAATGTATCAGATGTTCAAAATGAATTTCCTCAACTAAAGAATTAATGAATTAATTACAAGGCTTGGCTAACTCAACTGAAGTCAGTCTCTCTCCCTCTTCCAGTCTCCATATCCCGCCGGTTATTAACTAGTAAACAGAAAGCAATAAGGGACAAAAATGGCATCGCAACTGTGAATACTGACGAGATTCCACAACTAGTTATTAAGATGGATCAAGTAGTTGGTTCAGTAAAGAGGGAGATAATAATTAAAAGCAAGCGTTTTAGTGGGAGGTGCATGGTGGGGGCGTTACTTTGACAACTCATTTGATATTCCTTCCTTTTACTTTTATTTAATTTTTAATTTTGATTAACGTGTTTGTGTTTTTGCTAGTGCTACAGCCTGCACAGAGATAAATAGATGTTATCATATTAGATAGCTGGGTGTGTGCCTATGGGTCTGCATGTTCTGTTAGTAATAAGAAGAAGAGTAAAAAAAAAAATAAATAAATAAAATAAAATTCTGCAACCAAGCAGAGCGCGAGATTCCGTTATTAATGTGGAGGCCCTGCAACTGCAACCTTGTTGTTTATGCGCTTCGCTAGCTTCTGTAGAAGTGTGGATCACAGAGAGAGAAGAATATTATGGGCCGGGCGGATGGGACGTTGGCATGGTATTGAATGCTGCTATGGTCCTTTGGCATTAGGGTTTTAATTCGGTAGCTGCGGGTTTTTAATGCACCACCAGCACCCTGCAACAACTGCAATATGCTTCTCTCACTCTCTCTCTCTCTCTCTCTTCCTTCCTTAAATTGATCCATGACATCCCCAATTTTCTTCTCATTGCTTTCACTACACCCTCTGCCCTCAATATATATATATATATATATATATATATATATATATATATATATATATATATCCTCCTCAGCAGTCAGTCCTCTTCAACTTCTTTGTTTTCTTCATTTGCTAAATAATTCTATATATAGTTGATGCAGCATGCAGGAAAAATATAGTGATTTGCGTATATATAATTACCTTATTGAAATAGTTACTGTGATGTTGGCCCGGTTTCACTCAGAGAAGAAGACTGCTTACTGCTGCATCTGCATGTACGTAGGAACGTACGTTGTGGTTGGTCTCCTGAATCTGATTGAGCCGCGCCAATATCTCAGTGCTCTTTCATCCTCTCATGTCGGCTGCCTCCGCCTCCTTCCTTGCTTGCTCGATGTCGATCGATCTGGTCAGTATTTCAATTTTTTTCTTAATTTCAGTACTCCCCTTTTGCTTTTATCCATAATATTCAAACGCATGTTTTATTGTTTTAAAAAATAATTGACATATTATTAACTTTTTTGGTCTTTAGAAAATAAGAAGCAGTGGCTTTTTATTGGGCCAAATTAGAAGGTGAGTACATAAATTACTCACAATTGAATACCTATGTATTATTTTTTTGCTTATTACACTCGCTCAGCTGATGTGACATAAATTACTTCACTCTTCGGTTTTGCTTCGACCGGCGACCATCTTCGTTAATGTAATTAACAGATAGCAGTAACCAGAAATATGCTTTATTGGATTGTCAATGTTATCGTGTGAGTCAGTTACTGATTGGACGTTGATGCCTACTTGGTTGTCCGTCCAATTGTAACTAATGTATTTTCACCGTATACATGTCGCTTCATAGCATGTGTAGTTACTATGGAATATTGGAAAAAATTGTGAATGCTGGGAGTAGTAGTACTGAGAAGCAAGAAGGAGAAGAAATGGTTGGAAGTGTAAATGCAGCAGGGGGGAGCGTTGGCCAACGTAATTGCCATGTAAGTACGGACTGTCGGTCGGCTAGCTACTGTTAATTTTCCTCTTGCAAGTCGGAAGCAATTTTAGCATTGAAGGGAAAAGAAAGTATTCGGTTCATATTTATTTGTTATTTTGCTAAGTGACACTTCAAAAAAGTCATTCAATACTTTTATTAATGTATTTGAAGTGTATGTTGACTTTTCTGAAACCGTAGTTAATGAAATTTGTATTATAATTTCATTTCATCCAATTAGTTAACTTGACGCGATGTAGGCTTTGAAATTTTGTTGCCCCATTCGACTTGTATTAGGAAATATGTAAGGATATTTGTTAACAATTTGCGAGTTGGTGATAAAAACCACTAATTTCCGAAAAGATAAAAGCATGGAAAATGAAAAAAAAAATCACTAAGAAAAATAACATAAATCCATCACTTGGGGTAACTAAAATTTGACACAACTAACTCTAGTAGCTAAATTTAATCATATATTTGGTTAATTTTGCACCAAGAAACTAAACTAATTTAGTTCCAAATAATATCTTGGAACGTCCATATTCTCACACATGAACCAAATTAATCACAACTATAAGCCTAGCCACTCATTCGTATCATATGTAGATCATAGATTGTTTGTCCCCATCACTAGTTTGACATACTTGCAAGCTCTCACTCTCCACCTTCCCATCACTAAATCCATTGCCACGTCATCGGATAGCATCTCCCCCAGCCAATCAGACCCATCCTCACCGGATAACCCTGCCTCCACCTCACCCCCACTGCCACTCGTTCACTATATTCAATCACCAATTCCTCCACCACACAAAACCAATCCCCTCCCACCCTATTAAAACTCATCCTTCCTACCTTCCCCTTTTGATCATCCCTTTTAAAACTTGAGGCGACCGCTCCCTGGAACACATTCACTCAACTACACACAATGGCCTCCGTCACCCCCGCCGCCGTCACTATCCCATCATTCACCGGACTCAAGTCCTCCGGCGCAGCCAAGGTTAGCGCTGCCGTTAAGGTCTCAGCCTCCCCAAGGCAGATGTGCGTCGTCAAGTCATCCCTCAAGGATGTCGGTGTGGCCGTCGCCGCCACCGCAGCCAGCGCTATCCTCGCCAGTAATGCCATGGCCATTGAGGTCTTGCTCGGCAGCGATGACGGGGGCTTGGCCTTCGTCCCCAACAGCTTCTCCGTCGCCCCCGGTGAGAAGATTGTGTTCAAGAACAATGCTGGATTCCCACACAACATTGTCTTCGACGAGGACGAGGTTCCCAGCGGTGTGGATGCCGGAAAGATATCGATGAGCGAGGAGGACCTCCTGAATGCCCCCGGGGAGACCTACGCCATCACCTTGACCGAAAAAGGTTCATACTCTTTCTACTGCTCTCCTCACCAGGGAGCTGGCATGGTCGGTAAAGTTACCGTTAACTAATTCAGTTGTGTCTGATGAATTGTATTTATGCTTCCTTTTTTGGGAGGTAAAGTAGGGCTTCTGTACTCATCAGATTATATTGCCACGAGAGACAATGTGCGAGGTGAAACCATTTATATATTGAGCGCTTTCCTGTTTTTTCATCATTCTTCTTTGTTTAAAGTTGTTCACTTTGTGTGCTAGCTTTGATTTCATTTCGTTACTTATGGGTTGTGCCAGTTAGTTAGGATAGGTACTGCTATCTGCACCGATTTTTACTTCTCACGCATCCCTCTAAATTATCAATCGTCTGATTGAATGAATTAAAGAAGATCAATGACAAAAAATTAACAAGGGTGTGTGAGAGGCAAAAATAAATGTGTGAACGGACTATCCATTAAGATAATATGTACGACGCAGTGTTGCATCCTAGTTCAGTCCCCTTCTTTATTCAGGGTAGGTTAGGATATTAACTTAAAGAAAGAAAAAAATGTATTGGGTCTACATTCTGAGGGTAAACCAAAAGCAAAAAAGAAATGAAGAAATAAATTGAATTAATTTCAATAGGGTATACACTATTGAGGTGATAAATTACAAGAGCTATGTACCCTAAATTCATTCAAGTAATGGGGTGCTTGCGATCGATCTGTCACTAATACTTGTACGCTCCCACACCTTTTGTATAGTATAAAACCCCCTCTTTCAATCAGGTCAGCATTTTCGGATCGAATGGTGATGAAAATATAAGCATGGGAGAAAAAATTGAAGGAGTCTGCAGCCTGCCTAATGTTTAAGGTTAAGTAGTGAGTGCATCGGGAAGGGTAGTTCGGCCTCCGAGGATCTTACCACCGACGTCAGGGAAACTCTCTCGTCCAGGAATTGCACTTACCTTCCCATTGACATCTACCGCAACCGGGTATTTCATCAAATGCCCTTGTAATGGTGCAAAGTCATCCGCCACAAACCTCGTCCAGTTATCTCCAGCGATAGCGTTCACGCACTTCACACAGTCCAACGTTTCAGCCTCCTTGAAGCATTTGTCCACCATCCCCAAGTGTTCTGCCCAAAGTGACATTCTATACCCATACACCTGGCCACGAGGATGACGCTTCTTCTTACCCCAAGTGTGGTGGGGCTGGTATGCACCCATGGCTATCTCGGTGTCTCTAGAACCCGCCATAGATCGTTGGTTGATATTTGCGGAACCTATGATCACATACTCATCATCTACCACCATTCCCTTGGCATGTACGTAAATCATAAACCGTTGAAACTTTTGGGAAGCCGAAACCTGAAGGAACTTGCACAGGTTGGTATGCAAAAGGCCCAACTTAATTCAACTTTTATGAAGTTATGTTGCAAATGTATAATTACCGTGTGAGATTCTCCGTTTCTGTCAGTTTGATTCACGTGACAGGATAGCGTGTCCGGCAGTTTCTCACGATTTCCAAGACAGTAGAAGTTTAGGTAGTCATGCGGATGAGCATTCTCCACTTTCATGGCTTTCAGCTCTTTTGCTACGACTTCATACATCATTTGCATTGTCTGTCCCTGTAAACCATCAATTACAAGGCAGTGAGAATTAATTAAGCCGACTTTGTATGAAACTAAAAGACTTCAGTCTTTAATTACCTGCCAATAGAGAATTTCTTGCACAGAAGCAGAGGAGGGAACACCCTCTGGCCACATTGGTATGACGATATAAACTGCGAATCTCTCGTCTGCTCTTATCTTGCTCGCAATCTTTAATGCCAATTCCATCGGGATTAAATTGTCAGCACCTGAATCAAAACATATTTGTTAAGAAATTTAATTTATTGGAACACCCCTTGTTACTAATTAATTGGAATTCATATTTAGTAATAGTATATGAACCTGCTTCTTTGTAAGCTGGCCATCCATACGACGATCCGACAAAATACTGATTCTCAATGTATATGAAGTGTTGTGCAGATCGGATTGCATCGATGTATGCTGTTTGTATGCTCTTGTCTACTACCAAATTCTTGGCACAAACAAGATTCTGCAGCAAAACAGAATACCAAAAAATTCACTGATTAATTTCTGCAGTAAAAATAACTATGTTGCGAAGTAAGATCATGCCGTCTGAAAGAATAGCCAACCTGAGCCTCTGCTTTATAAACATCCTTAGGAAATCCCTTCAGAGATCCAGAATCTATGGATCGAAAAACCTGTCAATTTACCAATCGAATAATCAAACAACTGCTAATTAAGGCCTAGTATGGTTAGGATATTTGATTAGTATTTATATGTAAGTCATGTGGTTGCAGGAAATGCAGTTAGATAGTAGTACCTGAACATGCCAGTTTTGAGGGTCATTTTCATCTGAAACCCATAAGGCGGGATCATCCTTGGCAGTTGATGGGGAGGGACTAAGTATCCATGAGATGCGCTCCAATTTTATCAAAGCATCGTCATGCCAGCGAGATACTCTTTTGAATCGTTGGCCCAACTCCGACCATTTTGTGGCTTTTCTCCAACGCTGCTCAAAATTGGTAAGCACATCATAGGCAGCCGGCCCTTCTATCTTGCAATGCAAATCATGCCACGGTTGCCTTGGACCCTTTGTTCCTCCCTACATACATACGTGACATACAATCTCATTTAGCTAAGGGTTCGTTTGATAACTATTTCATTTATAGTTATTAGATTTCAAAACGGAAAATGCAATTTTTTTACTCACAGAAAGTGTGGGATTATGATAATCATCCTGGAAAACACTGTCGAGGTCTCGAAAGAGGCGATGCTCAGGAGTATCATAGCGGCCATCACAAAGGTCTAGACCTCCTATGAAGGCGGTTATCTTTCGGTTATTTCCAGATGCTTGTGTATCCACAATCACACATTTCTGGTGATGTGTAAACAGGGTTCCAACAACCTACACAGAAGAAGATCATGTGTGAGAACGTATTATAGGTAAATCTGGTCCGTAAATTATTATTCATACTTAAACTCTGTTCATATATGTGGATCAATAGATAAATGAAAAGCTAAACAGTGAGTGAACCATGGTTTAAGGCATGCCTGTTGCTTGAAAATGCTAAGCTTACTGCTCGCATATCGAGGTGCAAGCACGCATGAAACCGAAGAGTGCTTAAAGAACTTGCGGGTCTCTTCGTCATGAGTTTGCATCACTCCATTCTGCATACACAAGTAACAGAACTCAGTATTCCAAATCAAAATCAATTTTTACAAGATGTAGTATCAACTTAAAATGGTAAATATATTCGACTAATTATAACATGCTCGTTTGGATTGTTTATGTAAGAAGCACTACTGCGCATAAGTGATTTTAATTAGAAAGATTCAATTTTTACTCAACTCGAGTTCAAATAGTATGCTTTCTAGAGTACTTTTGGTTTAAATATTTATAAATGCATTTGGCACAAAAATTTGAAACGCTTTTGTGCCAGTTTGGTAAAAGAAACTCAGGTTTGGAAGAGTTTAGCAGAAAAATTTATGATGCTTTCGCTGCATTTGACGAACACGAAAGCATTTTTATTTTTTTTATTTTTCCTACCAAATGTTTGTACCTTCATTCAGCTGAATTAATTGCTCCATTTTCATGCAATGGTTGTTTAACTCAAAACTTTGTTTTGTGACTCATTGCAAGAACGCCATTGAAGAAGAAAACGAAAAAAAAAAAAAAATCAATAAAAAGGGTACCGTATTGATGAAGAATTTGCTGTGAGAAGTCTTGTCATCCCAAACGAGCAGCAGAACTCGCAAGCCTTCTTCGGACTTGTACTTCAGCAGCTCCCCCAGGTTCAAATTCCCGCCGCTCGGCAGCGGCTTCGTCGGTTCTCGCACCAGCTTCACCTGATGATAAATTGACCATCCCACAATATAAACCAAATGATGCGCCTCCAATATCGCGTGGCAGATATCCTCCCAGCACCTCCCGTGCTGAAAAGTAACGCCGTCGTCCAGTTCAATCTCCTCCAGCATCGCCTCCGGCACGTGCGCGTCCTGGTACAGCGTCACGTGCCCTCCCTGCCGAACCGGAAAATAACAGTTTCGGATCCCGAAGTGGTCTGGATCATTCGAAATACCGTGCCGGTACATGGGATTGTCCTCGCATTTCGTGAACCGCATCTCGAGCTTAACGGCCGCGTCGGGCTTCGGCGGCTTGCCCAACGGCCCGATGATCGGGAACCAATCGCTGATCGTTTCGCCGGAAAAGATTCTAACCGCCGAGACGGACGCGACGCCGATTAAATCTGCGCCAAACATGTCGTTGTCTTTGACGTAGAATTCGACCTGCGAGACGGGGTGGGCCAGGGGGATCTTGAAATGCTCTTTCCAGACGGGGTTCTGGGAGTTGGAAATGACGCGGGTGCGAGCCACTGTGGCACCGGCGAGGCAGACGGTGACGTAGGGGTCGCTGGTGATGATTTTTCCGTGGGAGTGGTGGGCCGCCGGGCGTGTAAAAGGCTTGCTACAGGCCGAGAAGAAGCGGCGGAGGCGCTCCGAGACCATATCCATGTTGGGCAAACATCGAGCCTCGAGAATTTTCAAATCAAGGTCGCCGTGGAGGTAGACAACCATCGTCTGAGATTTATCTTCTTCTGCCGCCATTAGTTATACAATGCAAGCACTAAGAGGGATGAATGTGAGAGCTGCCGTTGGCTGTTGCCGGAGGAACCAGGAGTTGGAGAGTTTTAGGAAATGGCCGACGTTGACTTTGTGGAACCGTCAGAAGGTGGAAAGTGTTGTCTCGTTTAGGCTTCGGATCCTCCGACGAAGCCAACGGCGAAAACCGGTGGCTGTAAAAGGCAGGAAAAATATGGGGGAGGTTGCGATCCTCCTACGAGGGAAAACGTGAGTGGTGGTGTGTCGCGGCATATATGTAAAAGTTTGTATGGGACGCGTGGAGGGCGACGTACGCGAGGATTATGAAGAGAAGGTTTTGAGATTTGACCATTTTTAGAAAATTAGTAGCTTAATTAAGGGATTTTGTGGGTTGGCGCCTTGGTGGCATTTTTCTGTTTTACTGTGTGATCGTTATATTTGATGCCACAATCATTTTCAAAATTAGGTAGAAAACTGAAATGTTGTTTTTTAAAGAGTGTGAACTAATATCGTTTGTTATAAAATGATGGAACAAGTAATACACCGTGATAATATTCCAGCAGTTTATCCAACAAAAATAAAATAGAATTAGATCATCCATGCCTTCTATTTTTTTTTTTTTTTTAACAAACGATAGTATCTACACTAAAAGGTCAAAAAATGGGCGAAACCTCACAATGAGCTAGCAATGATATGGTTTAATTTAATTTTTGGCGAGAATCTAACCTAAAACCTCTCACTACAAGTGAAGAAGAATATTACTAGACTGTAGTACTAAGTCACGATTATCCATGCTTTTTAAATCTAGATATTTAGGGCGAATTAATTACAATATCAAAGGGATTTTTTTTCTTTTTTAAAAAGGAAACTTAGGGAAGGAATGCAAGCTTTAGGCATATAACCTTGAAATTAATCAAGACATTATTGTAATTAGCACTTTTGGTCTGTTCTTATGAACAAGAATATTACATGAGTTTTTGACTGCCACTTTTGCCCTTGTTCAGAATATACCTCCACGATGTAAAGAAAGTTGTCTTTTTTTAATCTAAAACAAAATGGTTTCTCTTTTTTTTATATTGTTAATTTGTTCTTAATCCCACGCAATTGTCCGCCACGTTTTGGTGTTGCCGTCTCGGTAACATTGTGGTAGTGAAATTCTAATATTAATTAGGTTTGAATTGGTGTCATCTAGATCATAGAAAATGAGTTGTCTAACTCTAATTTAATATGCTCCCTTTTTTGGGGGGAACCTTGATCATATGTTGACTTGAGATTTGAGACCATATTCAGATACATACCACCCCAAAAACAAAATAGGGAGCAGAGAGAGATGTTAATGTGATGGGACATGGGAGCCCATTATCGGTGATCCCATAAATCTAAAAAAAAACTAATGAAAAATGTTTAAAAATTTTAAATTTTAACAAAAATAATAAAAAATTGTTGTAAGTGAATGGTACCATAATTAACTTTTTAGAGTAAAAATATATTTTTCGTTAAAGTAAATAGTATCGAGAACTTTTCGTTAAAGCTCCCTAAATCTAGAGATTTTTCAATGTTTAAAAAAATAAATTTGGAATCACTTATACTATAACAGATGGTGTACTAAATCGTGTTCCGACAATCGTAAAAAATATATCTCATAAACCTTGCATGTGCCTCTCCCATAAACATTACATGTGCCTCGCCAAAATACAGTTAGCGAAACAGCCAACAAAAATAAAAAAATCATTTAGAAAAAAACCAATTCCAAATGGCGGCCTCGTTTGGCAGCTCGGACTGTACTGATTATTTATGTCGGATAAGATAAATAATCACCGGATAGTACTGACTAAATTAGTCAGGCGTTTGATGCAGTATCAAATTAATGACCGTATTATTTATACTGTGTTTTGAACCGGATAAGACAAGAGAAAGAAAATCAACAATTCTATTCAATAAACCACAACAAAGCAATACTTCAACACCCAATCAACAATTCAACAACCCTAGTCCAAAATTATTCACACATATATGGAGCACAATTCCAGAAGTTCAGCTCCACCCCCAGGTCCCCCACTCGATTACAGTTCTCTAACTGTTGCAGCGGAAATTGGATTGGACAAATAGATAGGAATAAAGAAATAAAATTTTAATATCATTCAACGAAATTGTTCATAATTTTCGTCATCCAGCCAAAACCAAAATTGGGGAAAACGAAAAGGGGCTGGGTTTGGGTGGAGCAGGTAGAGAAGATGAAGAAATTTGCAGGTGGGGTTGGATGGCAAAATTAGGGAAAACGAAAAGGGGCTGGGTTTTGGCGGAACAGATGGAGAAGAAGAAGAAATTTGTAGTTACAAAATTGGGGAAAACGAAAAGGGGTTAGGTTTAGGCAGAACAGATAGAGAAGAAGAAGAAATTTGCAGGTGGGAACAAAGAGAGAAGAAGAAGAAATTTGCAGGTGGGGTTGGATAGAAAAATTGGGGAAAGCGAAGAGGGGTTGGTTTTGGCAGGAGTAGGGAGGGGATGAGGAGGAGGATAAGAAGACGCAGGGCGCGATGCGAGATGGGAAGGAGAGAGCAGAGGAAGCGAAACTACCCGACCAATAATACAGAGGATTTTGGGAGGATAATTTAGCGGGCGTACACAGTATAAAACATGTGGGGCCAGTTTAATTAATCCGGATACTATTTAGTACAAATTTGCACCAAACACTTGCGTCCGTACTATTTATCCTATCCGGTGTGTTATACGGGTTGCCAAACGAGACTTATATGTATGTTTTAAGCTTATTGTACGAGGAAAGGAAACGAGATTCCACTCTATGCTTTGCTTTCTTTTGCTTAAGTTTAATGCACGGCTCCATTACCAAAAAACTTGAGTAAAGGTGTTCGACTATATCATTCGTAAAACACTTTTCACAAACACAAACATGAGATTTTATTTGTTAACTTTATTTATGCGAGTACTCACTTTAATCAGGCAACTAAACTTGATTAGTAATATCAAGCATCTAAAGTTTTTCTCTTGGAGAAAATAGATGCTTAATATTCATAGATAACAGTTTTATAGTTTAATCATTGATTAGTAATATTCACTAAGCTTCATCAAAGTTCCATCAATTCAATTATATAAAGAACCCCACCCCCACCAAAACAAAAACAAAAAAAC
The DNA here is from genome assembly GCF_916048215.2 of Malus sylvestris. Taxonomy (NCBI): domain Eukaryota; kingdom Viridiplantae; phylum Streptophyta; class Magnoliopsida; order Rosales; family Rosaceae; genus Malus; species Malus sylvestris. Next base: position 385,632 of record NC_062274.1, read on the forward strand.
CAAAAAAGAGACATGAAAAGTATAATTTCACTCTGCTACAGACCAGAGCATGTTTCTGAACCTCCTCTCTTCATATGATCGGAGAATTTCAAGGATTGGGATTCTCGGCGTCATGTTTACTGCCAGTGCCGAAGGTGACTTGAGTAAACTAGGGCTCCGTGTGATTGCAATTGCCGCTGTTCCGTTGGCTCGAAAGGGAAGGAGCAGCCCTTATCATTACGCTTTGAATAAAGGCTATCATCTACAAATTAATGCCAATTGCCAAATACAAAGATGAAATAATAAGTCGATGCAGAACATATATAACAGATACAAATAACTTGGTTGGTTCTTACCGCAGCAAATCCAACGCAAATGAGACTAAATCCAGGGAAATTAAATGGTGCCTTTTCGGACAGAAACAAAGCTGCAAGAACAGCTTGAATTTCTCAGTTCGAATTAGCTTTTGGCCGGAAAAACTAGTATTGGAATTACAATTCACCTGTGAGAGGAGAGAAAGCAATCGGAGATATCACATTTGCAAGTGAACATATGCCTGAAATGCATCCTTGAGCCTTCCCCTGAAAACAATGTACAAGAAAGTCATGCATTGCCAAAAGAATTGGAGCCCAAGGGGCAGGGCAAGGGAAGCAACATCCGAAATGCATATAGAAATTTACCTGCTCGGACGGACCAATTTGTTTCGATACAATGCTTCGCATCTGTGAAGTTTGAACTGAATTGCTTTAAATACAACATTTGAGTAACGTTTAACTTGCAAAGTTTGACGAATCTTACGCATGGTTGTGCGAACACATAAAAGATGGAAAACATGGCAGCAGCATATGGCACCCAGAAGGACCACGCAATGCCATAAAGAAACATCTGCACTCGATTAGTAAATGGTTAGCTAAAATGGACATGTTCCTTTCGGTGAGTAAATAAAAGACGGCTAGAGATTACATGTGCACAGCTAAAAAGGAGGCCTATCGAAAGTAGCCTTTCCTCTCCTAAAGCCGGAGCCAGCAAGGGCATTAGAACCAGCTGCGTCAAGGTTTATTTTTAGTACCATGGAAAATAAAACCAAAACTGCGGAAAAAGGAGGTATGCGGAGTATCAAAAGACAGTAAAACAAATGCAGTACCTGTGAAACGGTGCCTGCTACCCCGGAAATAACCATCAGGTCAGCAAACTGATCCTTGTTGAAGTGAAACCGCGCCTTTAGAAAGTACTGCTCAACAAACAATCATTTTCGATCTCAGCAGCATTTCTAATGTTCAATTTAGCTTACCGCTACATAATTAGATGCAAATCATCCACAAACAACGAGTTTTTTGTGAACTAATCACACTAATGTCCGCATTGTAAAAAACTGAAAACAAACGACAATAAAAGAGTGCAAAAAATGGAAATTAAATAGATAATTACTAATTCGTAGGATGAGAGACGTACCATCATTGAAGCATGAAGGCCAACATCCGCAAGATTACTGAAAAACGCAACAATTGCAGCTTGCGAAAACGTCGTGCTGCAAATTAATTAAAGTGTAAGCACTTACTTGAACTACAAGTCTGCAAATTAAGTAAGAGCAACCCTTTGCAGGAAAGTGACTGACCTGGTTTTCAATAAGGAGATAAAATCACTTAAGGAAGGCAATGTTTTGGCTGGCTGCAATATCTGAGCACTTGAACTTTCAGCTGAATCCTTAATTTTGATCTTTTCATCCGACAGTAACGGAGCGGAAAGGTTATTGTCTCTGTTGGAATCCGGTAGGAAAACCCTCATGTACATTACTGCCACAACCGCCACCACTGTCGCAACCTAATAATAATAATGTTAATGATTATAAAAATAATGCAATCATATCACAATTATGCATATTAACGGAGAGGACAGAGTCCTGGAGAGAGATTATTGGACCTGAAAAGCGGAGGAAGTGGAGACGAAACGAGTGAATAAGGTTCCGCAGACAAATGCAGAGGAACTAATCCCCGATAGGACTCCGAACGTCGAGGCTCGCCGCCCTTCTGCCACATTATCTGCCTGAAAATCATTGATATTTCACACCTTCATCAAAATTTCAAATCAAACAACGAACAATATGAACTGCACACCGAAGCCGATTTACGGCCTAAAAGTCGGTGACTAATGGGCCTGATATCCTTAGTAAGCCCAAAAACGACAGAAAGATTAGAAAGTTACCACATAGGCAAGGGCGAGGCACTGAACGCTGCCTTCACAAAGCATGGCGGTTAGAGTTTTGACCGCGAAGTAGACGCAGAAGAAACTCTTACTCCTGCTGTATCCCAATATCCCTGTAAGCGTTCAATTACCCCATTTCTTGATCAATCGTTTATTGGTTACTTTTCGGAATTGTTATTGGTAGTCTAAAATAGTTATCTCGAACTCGTTACTCTTTTAATTTTTTGAATTAAGAAAAAATATATAGTAACTAATTTGAAGTGTCAATAACAACTACATCAAATTGTCGAGAAATCAAAATTTAGAATGAGAGCTTGATGTTAAGCAAAAAGAAAAGAAAATAAATAAAGCCAAAGTATTGTCATTAAAGTTCTCTAAATATCATGTGTGACTTTATCTTTGTTAGTAGTTGGTTTGGATCTAAAGAGTTGAAAGATTACCCAAAGGGATAATTGTGGAGATCATTGGCAGTGTAAGCAAAGCTTTTCTTCCACACTTGTCTGAGAGATTACCTACCAATGGCATCATCACTAGTGTTCCCAGCCCTACGATCTGCATCAATCATGCACAAATCAGTGTATTTTCAACCACAGATCATTGACAAAGGATAGGCTAATTGTTACGTTCTACCCACTTTCTTTTTTTATTCAGTTAAAACCCTCCATCCATTCCTAATCAAATTTTCCAAGGGAAAGTGATTTTCGAACATTGTTTTCTCCGCATGCATGCATTCGTTTATTTTTAACATTTAGATTGAATAAATTAAAAGTGAATTTTATGAACAAAAATAAACACATGATTTAGGAAAACAAAAGGAAAAAAAAATGCAGATTTCAGTTTACATTTTTCAGTTGTGGAGATGTTTGTAAAGATTTCAGTTTACATTTCTCTTTTTATTTTTGCAATTTTATTTTGGTCGGGGGCTAAGAAATTGAGGTTTGATGATATTTTTTAGGGACACTTTGGATGCGGTCTCTATCAATTAATATTATTTGGCTGAAACCTTTTATGTTTTTGGTTTTTTATCGAAGTTTCTAACATTAATGTAATAGTGTAAGTTACTATATTTTTTAAATTAAAAATTGTATTTGTTTATATTAATGAGATTTTAAATATAACCCATAATTTGTGGGATTAAAAATAATAAAATATAAATTATACTCTCTATTATATTGTGTGTGTGTGTGTATGGGTACATTCATCAAAATTAACAAAAAAAAAATTATTTCACCAAAACATGGATACATTCTTCAAAACACAAAAAAAAAAAGAAAAAAAAAAGAAGAAGATATTAGGCTTAATAACATTAGTAAATTTCTTCAGTTAAACTTGACATAAATACATTCTCAAATCAAGCAAAAAGAATGTATCCATATAAGTTTAAAAATGGATTTAAAAAATTGGATACATTTTATATTAAAAAAAAGGTACATTTTACATATAACAAATTGTATGTTTAAGAATGGGTACATTTAATATTAAAAACATTATATGAATGGGTACATTTAAGATTAAAAAATTGAGAATCTTTTCATAAAAAACTAATGGGTACAAACTTATTCTAATTTAATTTTTCTTTATTTTGGAAATGTTTGAATTGAAAATTAATTAGGAGTTTAATAGAGCTGTGAGAATTAAAACCCTAAATCAATTACTAATTTTTATTTTAAAAAATATGTAATAAACATGTAAATTCATTATCACATTAATGACAGGTACTTCAATAAAAATTTGAAAATTAAGAGCATCTCCAAAGGAGATATCAAAATTGCCACGTAGGCATACAACAGTAAAAAATGACAGCAAACTCTCTCCAACCGAGCCTTTAATTTCTTAGGTGGCGCTCAGTCATATGAAGGCAAAGCCTTTTGCTATCAAATTTGATAGCCGATGTCAAATTTATCCCATATTATGTGGATAATAACAAAAAAATAATGTTAGAGAGACTAAATTTGTAAACAAAATTTTGTAAATTAAATGATATGGAGGTTGATGATAAAATCATTACTTAACCGTTGATAAACGTACTCATTTCCTATTGATGACATATCATTTAGTTTATAAATTTTATGTATAAATTTAATATATCTAACATTACTCGTAACAAAGAAGGAGAGACAATATATATATATATATATATATATATATATATATATATATATATATATGTATATGTGAATAGTTACATATGAAGTGGGGGGTGTGGTGGACAGCATTTCAGTGAGATAACGAGAGCGATGAAAAGCAGAACAGAGAAGGGACTCGACTGAACTCGTAAAAGTGTGCGTGTGGGGCCATGATTTTGAAATTTTGCTCCACTTCCTTGAATTGAAAGACCTTTCTTAAATTGAAAGATTAATATTATTGAATCTGAAAGTTGATTAGAGCCCAAGCAAAGGAAATGGAAGTTTCTTTTAAACAAAAACAAAGTTTTGTCGCTTCAGTTACCATCACTTGAGTTTTAGCTGATCAAATCCTTTCATGGACATTTGGTTTGATGCAGTACTAGAAGCCTAGAGCTAGATGATATGATATCAATTTGCTTCTTGCGGGAATAATCAAACAATTATGAATGTTAAAAATGATATGTATTTAATTAGACGTCGACAATTAAGTTGATTAGTTGGTCATTTGGGTTATAGCATCTAAGTCAGAAATTTGCACGTACCGCTTGTTGAAATCCGGTGAGGTAGATAGCGATGGAGCACTCATCTCTTCCAGGACAAAGGGCAGACATTGTAACGTCGGTGATGGCCGGGATCACCATGAACGTGGCGAAGTTGTGCAGAAAGACTGTCATGAAGAGGTGGCTCAACCCTGCCGAAAGCCTTTCCATCTTGCGATCACACCACTCTTTAATTTCTGAGTAACTAAATTGAGAAGTGAGGAAAAAGGATCGATAGCTCAAACGAACGACACCGCCCACTGCTTCCCTGACCGAACTGGCTTAGCTACTATTTGTACATAATCAGGAAAAAAGGAGTTATATTTAAAAGAATTAAGAAATGCGTGCAGTGTGTGCCGTACACTTTTTGTCTTGAAATATTTGCTATATACAGAGATCGGGAGCAAGGAGGGGAGTACTTAACTGTGTAAATAGGGTGTTTAAAGGAAATGAATTGCCCAAAAGCAACAGAGTGGGAAGGTGAAGCAAAAGGATGCGTAGCTTGTAAGTTAATTGCCTTAAATATGTATAGGTCCCATTTCCTAAGCGTGTGGAATGTAATTACGTTTTGATGCGTCCAAGTCTCATCTACTATCTCCCTCCTCGCCTCTCAGTCACCTTTCTACGTGCTGCTGTCCGTTTGTTTCCAATGAGTTTTGTAGGTAAAATTGGGGGTGAATTTTAAAATTTAAAATCTATTGAGAAAAGACCACCTTAAATGCTTAAATGCGAATACCTTTCTACTTTCTTTTTTGGCTTTTTATGGTAATGCTTACTTTATCGTTATGATTCATGACGTTATCATGCATTTCTGTTAGTGGATTTAACACAAGAAATCGATTACTTGAATAATTATTTAAGAAATCGCCTAAGACTGGTAGTTTATATCTCATACTTGAACAATCAAGTATTGTTTCGATTTATGACTCCAAGCATGTGAACATCCACACCTGGATAGTAGCACCCATTTTCATTTTACTTTGACGACAAAGTTTGAACAAAGGATTAGAGCAATTACGAATAAATAACTATTGCATGTTTTAGATTGTTTATGGGAATATTAAATGTGCTCTAACAAAATAACGTTTATTATGAGTGCATTTTTGCTCACCACCATTTAGTGTGGTGTATGCTCACCATCCTATTTATCACCGTTAAATGAGTTTGAATTTCGAAATTCGTGTAGTAGATAAATACAAATCTCGAAATTCAAACTCATCTAATGATGATAAATAGGGTGGTGAGCATACACCACACTAAATGGTGGTGATAAAAAATACTTCCGTTTATTATTGCATTTGTCAGAAAAAGTTAAACATGTTTATCGGTCATATAAACACTTTATAAAGAAGCACTTGCTACATTCGTTGTATTCATGTCGGACTGAAATAATCGGCCCATTCGAGGGCCCAAGGAACGAAAATTGCCAGTTTAGACACTTGCTAGTTCACATTAAGCATTAGAGGGCTTGTGGGCTGTGCCATTCCCTTTCCCTGGTTGGGTTTTTACTGAACGCAGCAAGGCCTAGTTTGAGATACCCAAACATACATGCGACCAGGCATTGGCCCAGTTTGAATCGAGTCCGAACCATGTATGAAAAAAGACCAACTAATTTGCGTGGTCACTTCTTTGGAGCTTATCGTACAATTATGTGAACTTTGTCTAAGCAAACTAAAACATATGTTAAGAGTGTGAACTCCAAGCGAATTTTATAAGTTGAGTCATTATTTTCATTGTCAATTAGTTTTAAGATAGAAGTTCATGATATCAGAGTAAGTTAGCGCACATATCGAGCTTAACGCTACACGTGAAATCAAAATGAAACAAAAATGATGAAATGATTAGACGAGGAAACTAGAAAAACAAATTAAATTAAGTGCTGCAATTACTGTATAATGGAAATGAGGAAAACACATCCGATTGCACAAAACGAGCGGAGATTGGAAAAAGGAAAGACTCATTGGAATATTCTTAATTACCTAAACAAGAAAAAGAAAAGACGGGCAAATATTTAGAGACCCGAAAGCAACTTTTTGATTTCTTTTTTCTTGATTCAGGAAAAATAGAAGCAAAGAAAAAGAAGAAGTAGGAAAATCAGCAAAGTCCGTGGAGTCACTGTTTGATAAAGAAGGTTCCACGTGATTGGCTCGTTACCATGTGGTCCGCCGCCTACGACAAAACTGAAAGATCAAAGTCCAGCCATATGGAGATTCTGGGTCCATAGGATAGGACTGTTTTGATTTTTTTTTGGCCGAGGGGCATTTTCGTCCTACGGTTTTTGTTGAAGCCAGTGACCTCAAAATGGAGCTCTAGCTTTTATATACAAGACATGTCTGTATGTGTCTGTTGCAATATTATTTTTTCCAAAACAACTAGAAAAAATGTTTTGGAAAAAAACCGGAGCTGGCGCTCTTATCCTATTGATCCAGAATCTCCCTTTCAGCCAACTTGAGTAGGCAAGAAATAAAATATTTAAAGCTAAGTTGGTTTCTCTCATGGGTCATGAGTGTGCAAAATTGCCCCCCAAAAGCTTACAAGTGATATCGTATATCACGTGGAGTTGCGATCTGGCCGGCCTGTGTTATACAGTACTATTGTATTGGTGGTTTTGATGAATATGAACAATATGCACCCTTCACTCCTTCAGTTGAGTGTGTATATATATATAAAATTAAAAAAACTCACACTCACTGTCCACTGGTGTGTGAAAATACTTCAAATATGAACAATATACATGTTTTTAGTTTTGATAAATAATAATTTCAATATTAATTAGTAGTGAATCGTTGAATCTGCTTTTAAAAATGAAAAGTATAATTAACAGAGTTTGAAATCTGGAATTGAGAGATATTAATTAACAAAATATAATCAATCTGTTTTTAATTAGTAGTGAATCGTTGATTCAGCTCTTAGCAATCTCTGGTCCTCAGTCAACTCAAGTCTGAAATCTGGATCCACACTTGAAACTCCAAACTCCAGAGGAGCAAAATATATTTATTTGTTTATTAAAATGAAAGGAAACACCAACAGCAATAACATGTCACGCTGCAGCACTTTGAGAAAATACATTAAAAATAACACAAGATTCTTTACTCTACTACTCTGTTATATGTATATATATATATATATATCTGGGCATGTGTCATAAGAATTGAGAAATAATTGATAAACATAGTTGGAAAATGTATGAGTTTGTGAGATGAGGATTGAGGGATGCATGTGCATCAGTGCATGCATATATAAAGTGATACATTACAGACCCACACACAAAGAGACACAGTCACACACAGAGCCTCTTTGTCTTTCGGAAATTAACATCATCAACGGCCACAATTGCACGGCATTAGATTCAAGCCGGCCAACAAATCTAGTGGTCCCTCTACCATTTTATCATTTCTTAATTATTAAGATTAATTCAAAGAAGGGAATTGTTATCGGTACTTCAAAACTTGTATTATACACTCCTCACAAATGTATTTTTTTTTAATTATAGAAAGTTTGGAGTGCAAATTGAGATTTTTGGAATGCCGATAACAATTATCTCTTAAAGTGCGATTCTCTATTAACTCTTTACTATCTCACCCGTTAAATTTAATTATTGTACCCAACATTTTAAAACATTGTACAAAAACATGAAGTGACAGATAGTCTAACTTTTGATAATCTCCTTAACATTTCTCTCTTCTTTTTTTAAGTGTTTGTACATTGTTTTAAAAACAAGAACTTTCTGTACTCACTCTTTTGTATACCATACGTTTAATCAAAATATATACTAGGATAATGCTATTAATATACCCATTTTTATTTCTCACATACCTTTATTAATTTTTTGTCATTTATCTTTTTCAATTTATTCGATCCAACAGTCGAAAATTAAAACAGTATGTAAAAAATAAAAATTAATGTGTGGATAGCACTATCATGTGTTTCCTATCCACTAATTGTTACAATTTCTTCTACTAGTATTGAAAGCTAGTTGTGCTGTGATAAATGGTTACTGCTTTAAAATGTGGTTTTCATTACATGAGGTATATATTAATTCCTTCTAAACTTAAAATTGGGATTCATGAGAACTAAGACTTCACCAAAATCGTAACCAAATACCAATACTGTTAGGGTGATGCTACATAGATCATCTTTATAAACCATGTTTTGTAGATTATATGAGGCGATGGCTAATGATTGAATTTTTTTTAATCATTAAAAATAAAATTCAACCATCAACAACCACATCATATAATTGATAAAATATCGTCTAAAAAAATGGTTTATAAAATATAATATAAAAAGATATTCTTGTTCATACTTTTATAAAGTTTGTAATCCTACATTCAATGGACCATGATTTTCATAATCTACAAAACCTTTCCACCTTCAATGAATTCCATATTGAAAGGATTGTTTTCCATATGTATGTTTTTTATTTCCTAATTCTTCTAACTTCTAAATATCACAGATGTGTTTTGAATTACAAAAGTATGCACTTTTGTAACGTTTTTCATAAATTATCCTTCACCGACATAAACACGGCTCGGGAATTGACACAGGATATTATTTATGCTAGAATTATTTCTTTATTAATTTTCAATTTGTGGTATGTGATAAAATCAACGTACAATAATTTTAATCGGGCAATACCAAGACCAACAATACTTTTTGGTTGAGAAGAAGGACCATTATCAGAAAAAGATAAAAGTAATTTACAGAAAGTCCCCTAGATTTATTTAAATTACAGTCGCTGAAGGTAATCGGAAAAAAACCTCACAGAGTTGGAACTCCCTTTTGTCGCCTTCTAATTCCACGTGTTAAAAAACAGATACCCGGATCCACGCAAGAAGCTACGCGCGTGCAATTAGCAATATTGAATGCAATAATAAAAGTTAAATACTCGTACGTTGCCAAACACGATTATAGGGAGCGACTCAAAAATTTCTCCCAGTCTTTCAGTCCTTTCCGTCTTCGCCATTCCTCTCCTTTCCAATGGACTCTCTCACCCTCTTTTGTACGGGCGCTCTCCTCGCCGGCGGGATCTATTGGTTTGTCTGCATTCTTGGCCCTGCCGAGCGAAAAGGCAAACGTGCCATGGATCTCTCCGGTGGCTCCATCTCCGCCGAGAAAGTTCAAGATAGCTACGACAAATATTGGTCCTTTTTCCGCCGCCCAAAAGAGATCGAAACGGCCGAGAAAGTCCCCGACTTTGTGGACACCTTTTACAACTTAGTCACCGATATTTACGAGTGGGGTTGGGGCCAGTCCTTTCACTTCTCCCCGCACGTCCCCGGCAAGTCCCACAAGGACGCCACGCGCCTCCACGAGGAGATGGCCGTCGATCTCATCGACGTCAAACCCGGAGACCGAATTCTCGACGTCGGATGCGGCGTAGGTGGGCCTATGCGTGCCATCGCGGCCCACTCGCGCGCCAACGTCACCGGGATCACGATCAACGAGTACCAGGTTAAACGGGCGCGTCAGCACAATAAGAAGGCCGGCCTCGAATCGCTCTGCGAGGTCGTCTGCGGGAACTTCCTCGAGATGCCGTTCCCGGAGAACAGCTTTGACGGCGCGTACTCAATCGAGGCAACATGCCACGCGCCGAAGTTGGAGGAGGTGTACGCTGAGATCTTCAGGGTTCTGAAGCCGGGGGCTCTGTACGTGTCGTACGAGTGGGTGACGACGGACAAGTACAAGGGTGACGACGCCGAACACATGGATGTCATTCAGGGGATCGAGAGAGGGGACGCCCTGCCGGGACTCAGGAGCTATACGGATATTGCGGAGACGGCGAGGAAGGTCGGGTTCGAGGTGGTGAAGGAGAAAGATCTGGCCAAGCCGCCGGCGCAGCCGTGGTGGAATCGATTGAAGATGGGGAGGATCGCATACTGGCGCAACCACATTCTGGTGACGGTGCTCGCCGCCGTCGGAATTGCACCGAAAGGAACCGTGGATGTGCACGAGATGCTGTTCAAAACCGCGGACTTTTTGACCAGGGGCGGCGAAACCGGAATCTTCAGTCCGATGCACATGATTCTCTGCCGGAAGCCCGAGACAGCCAAATCATCTTAATTTCCGGTATCGCCGGTGCACCCCCGCGCCCCTTTAGCCCCTTTTTGTTGTATTTTATTTTTGTGTTATCCTATTTTAATTATCTTTCTGATCTAGGTTTGTTTTCCTTTTTTTTCTTCGTTTACTTGACCTGCTAATTTATTATCATTCTCTTGTAATTTTGTTTTGGAATTATTTAAGTTCGTGGTTGGATGGATTGGATCTTTGCTCGGTTTTGTTTAATTTCTTTGATATTTTTTATTTCAGTATTGCCTTAAATGATGTGCCTAATTTCTTGTGTGCATTGTCTTTTGAATTTGACGTTTCAAAATTCATAAGTTAATAATGAATTTGTGCCACATAAAGACAATGCTAAGCTGTTAAGTGCGATGTATACAATACATTGATGTACTCTAGGACTTTTGTCATGTAATGAGACGACAGGATCAAAGGGTTATTGAGTACTTGTGATTTAGCGATGAGAAATGAAGTGAACACGTTCATAAACTAAATACCGATGCAGTAACGATTAGTTCAATAACATAATTTGAAGTATTAATTTTTGTTTGCATATGATTGTGTTATTGAACTAGACATAAATGTATCCGGTAAGTGTAAGTAATTCTCTCATTTCCGCCAAGAAAACTGCAGGGATGAAGGGGTGGAAGTGCGAACAGGTGAAATCAACCGTGTATGGTGTATGGTACAATTGGCAAGCAGTGTGGAAAGTCGGGGGGAGCCCTTTGACTCTTGTGTTGTTGGCTGTAGGAGTAGCGGAGTGAGTTCAGATTTCAGAAACTGAGTGTCAGTCACAGTGGCGCCAAATCTGTGTTGGCACTTGGCAGTTTGTTTGGCTCTGTGTCACGTTGCTCTTGGTGTTTAGCTACGCCTGCCAACATGCCGACATATCTGGGCCCACACCCACCCGGGTTTGGTTTGGTTTAGACTGAGTTGGTTGGGTTGGTTTGGGTTTGGATCTCTCTCATCTCATCCCACCCTGGTTGTTTTCTTTGTTTTCCATGCTACTTTGCCAGCCGCTGCTACTGCCACTCCCACCGGGTCTGTTCATTTCCTTTATAATTTTCGTCACGTGACACGCCACCCTGTATTTGTTGGCACGTAATAATAATATTATTAATGGCTTATTCTTTTCCCTACAGTTATAATTATATTATTTGTTGGCACATAATTATATCAATGTGGGAGAGTCTCACATTGAGTGAGATAGTCTTTTTAGCATTTATCTTTTGCATGTGTATTGAATAATTTGAATATGAGTATTATCTTGCCTTGTTATCTATGTTCAACTTTGGTGCTACGTACCAATAAATACTATGAGTATTGAATAATTTGAATTCACGACACCATAATTAAAGTCATAATCTAAATAATTATTCAATACTCGTAACATTTTATAATACGTAACATGCAATAATTTTCTTTATTATCTGTCCTGAGTCATAAATATGTATATTGAATAATTTGAATATGAGTATTATCTTGCCTTGTTATCTACGTTCCACTTTGGTGCTACGTACCTATAAATACTATGAGTATTGAATAATTTGAATTCACGACACCATAATTAAAGTCGTAATCTAAATAATTATTCAATACTCTGTCCTGAGTCATAAATATGGATATTGAATAATTTGAATATGAGTATTATCTTGCCTTGTTATCTACGTTCCACTTTGGTGCTACGTACCAATAAATACTTTGAGTAGTAAATAATTTGAATTCACGACACCATAATTAAAGTCATAATCTAAATAATTGTTCAATACTTGTAACATTTTATATTACGTAACATGCAATAATTTTCTTTATTGTCTGTCCTGAGTCATAAATATGTATATTGAATAATTTGAATATGAGTATTATCTTGCCTTGTTATCTACGTTCCACTTTGGTGCTACGTACCTATAAATACTATGAGTATTGAATAATTTGAATTCACGACACCATAATTAAAGTCGTAATCTAAATAATTATTCAATACTTTGTCCTGAGTCATAAATATGGATATTGAATAATTTGAATATGAGTATTATCTTGCCTTGTTATCTACGTTCCACTTTGGTGCTACGTACCAATAAATACTTTGAGTAGTAAATAATTTGAATTCACGACACCATAATTAAAGTCATAATCTAAATAATTGTTCAATACTTGTAACATTTTATATTACGTAACATGCAATAATTTTCTTTATTGTCTGTCCTGAGTCATAAATATGTATATTGAATAATTTGAATATGAGTATTATCTTGCCTTGTTATCTACGTTCCACTTTAGTGCTACGTACCAATAAATACTATGAGTATTGAATAATTTGAATTCACGACACCATAATTAAAGTCATAATCTAAATAATTATTCAATACTCGTAACATTTTATATTACGTAACATGCAATAATTTTCTTTATTGTCTGTCCTGAGTCATAAAAATGTGTATTGAATAATTTGAATATGAGTATTATCTTGCCTTGTTATCTGCGTTCCACTTTGGTGCTACGTACCAATAAATGCTATGAGTAGTGAATAATTTGAATTCACGACATCATAATTAAAGTCATAATCTAAATAATTATTCAATACTCGTAACATTTTATATTACGTAACATGCAATAATTTTCATTATTTTTAGTCATGAGTCATAAATATGAGTAAATGCATTAATTAATATGTTTATTGAAGTGGCACTTGAAATGCTTTGCCAATTGCCATATGGGAATATTTTTGCTCATTACTTTCAAGTGATTGTGATGCTCATCACTCAATTCATCATCGTTAGATGAGTTTAATTTTTGAGATTTGTGTTATGGATATAAACAAATGTCTAAATTTTAACTCATCCAATAATAATAGATAAGGTCGTGAGCATTACCACCACTTAAAGGTGGTGAGTCTGATATTTTGAAGGGGCACAATTCAATTACAAATTTGGAAGAAAAACTTTGTGAAAGGCGATCGGTGTTTTTTGACTAAGCCATCCCCCAAAGGCCCTTAATTTGTACACAAAAAAGATGGGTGTTCTCACTAAGCCTGGATATTTTTTGGGTCTGTGGAATTGAAGGTTCATTTATTCATGTTTGATTAGTCAAAACTCAAAGTTGTGGTTCTAGCTGATTGCGTGAATAGCAAACATTGTTCCTACACAAAAATATCCGGTGATGTATGTTAGTGTTATATCCAGATTCCAAATGGCTCTAAACTTCCAAATCCAATACTTCTAATTTCTATTTGATTATTCTAGCGGCGTATCATAACTGATATGAGAATCTTTCTTCTCACTACACTTTTGTCCAAGCGTTTTCGCTAAAGTAATTTTTTTGTGTCGAAGACCCTAAAGTACTAGAGCTTTTATAAAACTATTTGTGGCATAAACGCTTATGAGCACAAGTTTTTGAGAGCTCCTACTATGTTGGGGTTGATTTGTGGAGTTCTTGGCACCTTTTGATTGACAGTGCAAGTTAAAACTAGGTGTATGGTTCGAGCTAACACACTATAGTAAATGAAGCGATACAAACGTCGTTAACTATGATACATCAATGATGTTAATACATCGTTATGTTGACGTATTGATACCAATTATAGACGTCACTATCAATAATGTCTACCCAATATCAATTGTAACTTCTCAGATCTCATTTCCCGGTCTTTCCTTTATTCATCGTATCCACTTTCATCGCAACTACCATTGAAAACATCGCCAACTTGATTTTCTTAGCCACCACCACGACGATCTCCATGGTTCCTCTCTAATCCAATGTTGTTTGACCTTTTGTACACAACTATTAGTTTAACCTCATCTGTTGGTTTGAATTTAACAACAAGAATTCGTTTTCCAAAACGTCCCTCATTATAAAAATACTTCCAAACGGACCATTAGGGTGTGTTTGTTTGACAACACTAACCTTCACTGGACTGGATTGGACTAGTGATTAGTGAAGTCTTGTGTTTGTTGCAGAGATAGACTAAGTTTAATGGGACTCGTGAGGACTAGCGTGGACTAGCACCTTCGCTAGAAGGTCTTAGCCAGTCCCCCCAAAAATGAGAGGATTGCTAGTCCCGTCTTCTCCTTCATTCGCCGGCAGCAACCTCACCAACAGATCCTCACCAGCAGCAGCCTCTCCTTCGTTCTCCTTTGTTTTATGTCTTCTCTTTGCACCGACAGCCTTACCCACCCCAATCATCTTCTCCGATAGTGGTGGGCAGTTGTTCAATTCCCCGTCTGCTTCTCTGTCTTCTCTTTGCACCTATAGCCCCACCCACCCCACTCATCTTCGTCTTCTTGCAAATCGGGGATTCGTCTTGCAGCGAGGGGAGATTATTTGTCTTGCAAATTGGGGATTCGTCTTGCAGACTTTGGGGATTCTTCCTAATTCATCTTGCTTTGTCTGTTTGATTATTGTTGTTATGTCATTTCATGGATCTGCAGGAACAAATTTTATTTTTTGGTGTCTGAGTTGTTATTTAAACTTGATTATCTTTGATCAGGTTTATAGAATATGACTTATATAACATATTTTTTTCATTAATTTTGAAATGTTAATTAATGTGAGCATCTGGGTTCTCCAAAATAAGTGTGATTTGGGAAACTAAATCTTATCTTGGTAGGGAATGAAATACGATGGTGGTTCATGTAATCCTTGTTGCTTATGTATATTTTCTGGGATTTTCAATTGCGAAGTGCGAAGCTTATCTGCCTATAAGGTGTTTGAAGAAATACCCAACTGAAATGAAATTTGATTGGTTATTCAACTGATTTGGGGATGTTACTCATTACTTCTACTACTTCAATTCTTATTTTTTTGAAAAATTATTACTTTGTTTTCTGTGTGATTTTGGTTCTCACATTTAAGAATTCCAATTTTAGTGGTGTTACTGAACAACTTGCTGCCCTGCTGGTTTGGTATCTTTTGCAACCAAAGAAGTTAAATTCTTTGTTCGTAGTTGCAACATTTTCTTGGAGTTAATTCTCTACAGAGAGTCAGAACTCATTCTTTTGAAAGTCAGATTTGTTCTTTGTTTGCATGTTGAGATGAAATGAAGTAATGAACAATTAGAAAACAAACTCTTTGACTATATAGCAGAAATATGCTCGGACCATCAATTTGAACAATTGATTGAATGGATGGTTGTTTGTGAAGTTCCTGTGTTATGATTATCTTGCTTCTTAGTCCGACACTGCACCAAACGCTTCACTAAACTAGTCCAGCTTAGTCTAGTCTAAGCCAGTCCAGCTTAGTCCCTGCAGCTAGTCCAGTCCGAGACAGTCCGGTGCAACAAACACACCCTTAAAGTAGTCCATGCAGCTAGTCCAGTCCAAGACAGTCCAGTGCAACAAACACACCCTTAAAGTATAACTTGAAGGTGGATGTCCTTTGTTCAACAATTTGTTGTTACTCAAACCCATTTGAATGAACATGTAGTAGTACCGAAGTATTATAAGCCCAAATTTTGTGGATCAATGATTTTAGCCTACTATCACAACCTTCATCTGATATTATGGGCCGGTTTCATATCAAGACAGTTTGAAAACCACAAAAGAAGATATTTTGGGCTGCAAAGAGAATGAAAGATTGAATATGCCAAGGACATTTAAAAAAAAAATCACCCATATATTCCGTCAGTGGATAAGACGAATCACAAAAAGCAGTGGCCACTGAGATTTCAAGATAATTCCACACCAGAGCCTCCTACCACTCTCACAGGTTTGAATAAGCAAATTAAGCAACACAAACCAAATCTTCCGACCCTGTCTTCAATGGCGACCGTCACAAATTTCATAGTCAAACCACCTTCGTCATCTCAATCTTCAATCCCAAGAACAAGTTGTTTTGTTGCTAAAGGTTTAAGTTTGGTGACGAAGCTTAAACCTTTAGCAACAAAACTTGAAACAAAAAAAAATCAACTCCGCAACTTCACCATCAAGGCCACAGCTGCCGCCGGCACTAAAAAGGTCGAAAGTGACGACAGAGTTCAGCAAGTGCACAGCATCCAGGAATTCGATGAGGCCCTAGGGTTGGCAAAAAACAAGCTCGTGGTCGTCGAGTTTGCCGCCAGCCACAGCGCCGAGAGCAGAAAAATGTACCCTTTTATGGTCGACCTCAGCCGCACATGTAACGATGTCGAGTTTTTATTGGTCATGGGCGACGAGTCGGAAGACACCCGAGAGCTCTGCAGGAGAGAGAACATCGACAAAGTCCCCCACTTCAGCTTCTACAAGAGCATGGAGAAGATTCACGAGGAGGAAGGAATCGATGGTGATCGGCTTAGGGGGGACGTGTTGTACTACGGCGACAACCACTCCGAGGTGGTGCAGCTGCATCAGAGGGAGGACGTGGAGAAGCTGATCGAGGAGCATAAGGCGGACACCAAGCTGATTGTGCTTGACGTGGGGCTCAAGCACTGTGGGCCCTGTGTCAAGGTATATCCGACGGTGGTGAAGCTGTCGAAAAGAATGTCGGACACGGTGGTGTTTGCGAGGATGAACGGCGATGAGAACGACAGCTGCCTGCAGTTCCTCAAGGACATGGAGGTGGTGGAGGTGCCTACTTTCTTGTTCATTAGAGACGGCGAGATTTGTGGAAGGTATGTGGGTTCTGGGAAAGGTGAGCTTATTGGTGAAATTCTAAGATACCAAGGAGTCCGTGTGACTTATTAGGATAATTATCAACAAATTAGAAAAATATAAATTTAATTTTACAAAATTTGTACTTTATTTTTTAATGAAGTTGAATTAGTCTTCAGATTTGAACTAATTTTTGAATGAAATGGGTTTTTTTTATTAAGGTTAATATGTTTTAGCCCAAGAAAAGAGTATTTAGCTTTAACCTTAATTATGAACCTAGTATATAATACTCTTGAATGAGATAAACTTTTATATGATTGTCTTATATGAGCAACGCTCACATAAAGTCAGATAAAAAAAAAAAAAAGGTCGTACCCAGTGCACAAGGCTCCCGCTTTACGCAGGGTCTGGGAGAGGTGAATGTCGGCTAGCCTTACCCCCATTTATGGAGAAGCTGCTCCCAAGTCTCGAACCCGAGACCTACCGCTCATGGGCGAAGGCACTTGCCATCGCACCAAGTGCGACCTCTTGCTCACATAAAGTCAGATACCAGAATAAAAAAAAATTCTCATGCTTTGTATGAGAGATGACCTACATGTACGTGTTTCGGCCTTCCAGTAGAGAGAAATTATGTACTTGTTAATTAAGGAGATAGGAACTTAGGACTATAGATAAAGGTCTTATAAAAAAGGAACAACAAAAAAATACATACTATCACTACGGATTAAGGTTTGCAACGGTTTGTTCATTGCCAGAAAAATCATTGGGCCAAAAGCCGAAACTTATTCAGCAACATCCACCCGGTTGTGTGAGTCGGCATGTCACAGATTTCGGAAGAAGTTGCCTAGTTGTTTACAAAGATTGGATCAAGAACAAACAATATTATCTACACTAAAAGAGAGAGGTGCGCGAGAATCGAATCTAAGATCTCTCATTTACAAGTGCAGAGGAATATCACTAGACCGTAGTACTAAGTGGTAACTGTGTATTATTATTGAGAAAAATAATGGATATGCAGGTATGCTATGGAGTATAGTACTGATTGCAAGGGTCACCGAATCTCACAGTATCCAAACATGGAGGGCACCAATTGATCTTTACTTGTCACCTTATTTTTGAGAATTGAAACTGTAATCGGTGTTATAAAGTTGCAAATCTTGGTTAAATTCATTCTAGCCCTTCTTTCAAGTATCAATATTACTAGGGGTAGTGCTATTCGCACATCATGTTTTACTTCCCATATATTTTTATTATTTTTTGTCCATTGATTTTCTTCAATCTATTCGATCCAACGGTCGAAAATTAAGAAGACTGTGAGAAGTAAAAATGGGTATGTGAATAGCCCCACCCTATTACCAAGTTCAAGCCCCAATTCTACCATTTGCGAGAAAATATTTACAACAATCACAATTTCCCAAATAAAAAGGAGAAAATTTTCACTCTAGTCAATAAGATTTTGTGTCGGAGTGTTTTGGATGAAACCCAAATAGAGGTATCGGATTACGTAATTAATAAAGCACATTTCATAAAAAAGAAAATAAATAAACTACAGTAACTAGTTATTTTGACATATGACCTCAATCTAATTTCATAGGGCGTGAGACATGTCATACTAGAAATAGCTCTATAAAATTGTCATGCTGCGGTCCAAATGTGAATCTGTTGCATGAAATCATATGTGAAATCAGCATAGAGTCGTTCCAAAAAGCTGTTAGGTGTAAGTAAACAATGTGATGGCATTATTTTAGTACAATAATTAATCTCAATTATGAGCTTCATCCCCAAAAGGGGCCGGGATCGTCGAGTCATCCAAAAATCCAGTGGCTCCGGCTAAAGACAGATTGTAGCATCCCCAATTAATCTTACAATAATTTGGAATTGACAGGGAAACCACCAATCTATTAGTTAACCTTATTCAGTTGTGGCAGCTACCTCACTGATATGTGTTACCCAAATTTGACCTAATTATTTTTATATAATTAATGGTCAATTTCCATCAATTAGATAAAGAAGAATAAATTAAACATCTTGCACCACTTCCAAATAAGCAAATTAAACATCATCAAAAGTTATTTATTTTTTACTTTTTTATATAGAAAAAGTACGATATTCATTAAAGATGAGAAACACGTATAAATTGAGGATATGATGATTTATTGGTCTCGATAAAAATTTTGCTAGATATTTCAACTCGGATGAAGAAAAAAAAACGTCCTGCACATTGTTCTTCTCTTCCATGTGACCAAAAAGACCTTGTGGATCCGAACTTTTGTCTCATACATGTGTCTGTATTAACGTAATCAAAAGCGTTGTTGAGCACAAGAAAACTAAACCATGTGATAAAAAAGACCTTGTGGATCCCAACTTTTGTCTCATACACGTGTCTGTATTAACATAATTACGCATCAAAGCAGGGAACAATTCAAACTTCTTCACAAATTCTTACACTCTAATTTACATATTTGGGAACAAATCTAATTAAAAAGAGGAGGGCAACACTAGTCTAAAAAGGAAATAATGTATATGATAAACCGCAACAATTACGAACAATTTAATTTAATTAATTTGCTTTGACCATGGGTTTCAATTCTAGAGGACTGGGAGGAGCCATTGTTCTTCTCTTCCATAGATTGATTTCTTTCCTTGGCTGCAAAGGCACTTGATGTAATTGATTTATTCCTCCAATCCCTAGAGGCGCCGAGAATGCGATTCTCACATCTTCTCTCTCTTCATCTGAATAATCGCGATGATCATTCATAATATCATGAGGAGATTCCCAATCCAAGTTTTCGAAAGATTGGCCACGTCCGCTTGCAAATCTCTTCATCTGACTCAACGAAGGCGCCCTATCTGGAAGATTCGGAGCCGTCCGATCACGATCAAGATCACTAGCATCAGATTCAGATTTTCTTCCAGGGTTTATGTTGCTAAACATCCTCCGGAACGGAAAACCGTGCTTCTTGATCTCCCGTGGCGACCACGGGCCTGGAGGAGGCTTTGATTTTTGACGATCTTCAGGGATCAAATTAACGCTATTTATCTTGTTAGTGTGTTTCTTGTGCTTGATCTGTCCCATGCACGATACCTTCGGCGATGTCGGCTCTTCTTCTCGTGTCTGGCCGTCAAAGCTTCCGCTCTTCTGTTTCCTTCGGACTTGATCTGGAATCATTAAAGGGCCGGAAAACCCTCGCCGCCCGTGAGCTTTAAGCTTGGCGGCGGCGTCTCCGGTAGGGCTGTAAGGAGGGTTGTGAAAATAAATACCGGAAGCAGCTTTTGGTAGAAACGTCAAGATCTTGTTTTTTGGTTTACCTTGTTTCTGATGATCCATTGTTGTAAAAGAAAACCCTAATCTTGTCGCACGCTTGGAAGTTGAGGAGGATAATGAAATTGTGTTGAATCGCTTATCCAGCAACACTACTTATATATATCTGTAAAACTACTCACACACACACACACACACATATATATATATATATATCAAGAAAAGAGAGGTCGGTCAAACAAGGGAGGTGTGTGTGAGTGTGTGACCCAGCAAACCATATTTGCTCGATTGAATTAAATAATACAGCTTGCGTTTGATGCAGCTTTCCGGTTTTTTCTGCACGAGATTTAATTTAGATTCAACGTTTTTTTCTAATCCACGGGCTAAAATCGAATTTAATAACCAAGCAATGCGTAGGAATTGACTTGTCTACCCTTTCCGGGGGCTCTGTTAAACCTTCATCTAATCATTGAACGCGGATTTCAAGGATAATCATGACAAATTTGCAATTGGGAAAATATAAGATTTTTTTCCTTTTCAAATTGGGAAATATAAGATAAGTTTGATATAACGTGTACGTAGTTGACCAAATTTTAGGATGATACTACGTGCTTGCTTAATTTTTATCAACTTAATTAACCTAAACAGAATCATTAGGGAGAAAAAAACTTAATATATATAAATCTAAATGAATATTTTGTTTTTCTTGTTTAACTCGTGCACAACATACATAATCCATATGTTAATAAAATAAAATAAGAGCAGTATATAACGAAGGATAAATAGAATTATAGCATTTTCTAGTATTTTTTTTTTAAACAAACGATATTATCTATAGGGGTCTCACAATGGATTAACAATAATGTGGTTCAAATTCGCATTTGAAGAGAATCGAACATGAGACTTCTCACTTATAAGTGAAGATGAATACTAAGAACTTTTAGTAACTTTTATTTAGATTCACACAATTAGCTTATTTTAACTTTACTAGAAATGGAGGACGCAATAAATTGTTTACATACAAAACCGATGAGCTTGTAAGTGAAGTAATTAAGAGTTCATTTGATAATTGTAACAATATTATTCATTCTTTCTTTGCCAATAACAATTGTTAATAGTATACAGCCGCTTGTTTCTGATTTTTTTAATTGTCAATTATTTAATTTGTTGTGAGTGATGATGAGTAGTGTGCACACCCCTTGAGTGAGTGTGTGAACATTATAGTTCTCCCTAGAGTGAAATGTAGCAAAAGATCACGTGTTAATGGGCCTAATGATAATAATTAATTAGTAAGTTAAAATACAATTAGCTGTAATTGGTTTGCTTTTGAAACAATATTGAAGTGGCCCAGCCTCCATCCTACTGAAATATGATTAGTATAAGTTACAATATGTTGACGTATTTGGTCTTCGTTCATGGGAGCTTGAGCTTAATTACTAGCGTTGGGTTGCACTAGTTTGACTTTCCATTAACATGGTCAAACATGTAACGCTTGGTCTACATCACAGTTGCTGGCATGCTGCAACATTTATTGCATCGTCTAATTACGCCAGCATGAAGGCGGAGGGAGACTCGTCACCGGAAGACATTCATTTCCGACATCCATCAACTTTTAAGATGACGAATTGACGACGACATGCTGCGTGCATCCTAATTATTATACGGTTTAAAGTAGACATTTGTTGGGAGTTTGGAAAATGCTGTAAGAGAAGCCCAGCTTCTTTGGGTAACAAAAGTTGGGCTCATCTACAAATTAAGACCAATTGAAGGCCCGATAACATTGGCAAATCCACAAATCAAAGAAGAAAACGGCGTGGCTAGCAGCACAGGGCGACCTCGAACTCCTCATACCGTCGACCTCCCGCCACTGCTCCTGCCCCATCTCTTTACCTCAAAGGTCTGCAGATATTGCTGTTTATTTTTCTTCTTTAAATTAAAGTAAATTCTCATGTTTGTTGCCTCCATTTATGAAATCCTAGCTGTATCTGTAAATGGCAACATCGATCAATTGGAAACTGCGGAAATGAGGCTCCGGTCTCTGATCTGAAATTCATAGCCAGGCAAAGTAAATAAAAAAGAAAATAAGGATATGGTAATTTGACAAAAAAGATGAACCAACTGAGAATTTAGTTGTTGTTTTTGCGTTGTAGGTATTTTTGGGGGAAGGAGTGAGTGTTGGGGTTATGGCTAAAGCCCTTGATTTGCAGGACTTCCTTCTCCGCGGTCGAGTCTTGAAGCTTTATAGGCAAGCACTTAGGATT
The DNA here is from genome assembly GCF_916048215.2 of Malus sylvestris. Classification (NCBI taxonomy): domain Eukaryota; kingdom Viridiplantae; phylum Streptophyta; class Magnoliopsida; order Rosales; family Rosaceae; genus Malus; species Malus sylvestris. The sequence continues at coordinate 408,624 of NC_062274.1, forward strand.
ACCCGAAGAGCCCCCGTTGATTCCAGAGGTCAAATTTTGCTCACCAACAATCTTTTACTCAAATTTACGCCATAATTACCATATTTCTAAATCAAATGACACCTTGTTCCTTGCCCATTACATCCATTAGTAGTGTTCATCTTGGGTTTATGTTTCTGTTGATGTGCTTACAGGTGAACTAAGATCGATGATTCGACAGGAACTGGAGAACAACCGGCACTGCAGTGACAGGCAACGGACTCGTTTTCTGTTAAGTGAAGGTTTGGAGAGATTGAAACGTCTCGACGAGATGCTTGACATGCAAGGTCACTAGTTGTATTCCTTAATTTGTTGAGTTTTTGAATGTCAACATTCCCCTTGTACTTTTCCAACACCAACAGGTGACTCATGCTGCATTTGTTAACATATGATGTTTATTTTGAAATGATTTGCCTTTCTTGATTAGCATATAACAACTTTGATGTAAGATTACAATAAACAAAAAGGTTACAGGAAGCTCAGATGCGTAACAGTTTTCTGTAAGAAATTGTCAAAATTGTGATCCCAGCTCTCAAACATAAAACGCTACATCATAAATCCATAACGAAAACAGGTAATCCGACGACTAATCTAATGCGAGCAATGCAGCTAAACTACTTCTACAGACTACACAGCCAACGGCCGTGTAACGAAGCCCCTATCGACCATCTTCTCCACCAACTCCTCATGCTTCTTCAACTGCCCTGCCTTCCTCAACTGTTCTAGAACCATCTCATAAACCGGCATACTCGGTTTCAAGCATTTCTCCTCAATCATCTCCCTGCAATACCTGTAGGCATTGTTCCAATGCCCCATTCCACAGTACATGGAGATCAAGACCTTGTACGTGTTCACGTTCGGCTCGACTTCATTCTCATCCATTTCCCTCTTCAGCTTCAGCACCATATGAGTAGATTTAGATTCAGCAAACATCTGCATTAATATATTGTAGGTCACCGTGTTCAACTCGCACTTCAACTCCTTCATCTTAGCATACATTCTGTGAGCACCATTCACATCCTTCAACTTCGCAATGCACCGAAATATGGGATTGAAACTCGATGCATTCGGGGTGCAGCCTTTCTTAACCATCAGATCGAGCACCTTAACTGCATCTTCAAGATTCTCGTCCTTACAATGACACTCTATAAGAAAATTATAAGTAATGGCATCCGCATTGCATCCCAGCCTCTTCATCTGATTATAAACCTGCAACACCTTCTCAGTCCGGCCAGCTTTCACATGAACCCTCATCAGATTATTGAAAGTTATTGAATTTGGCTGGCAACCGGCATCAATCATCTCCGCGAAAACATCATGGGCGCGCGTAATTTGGCCGCACCTACACAAACCATCGATCACAATGCTGTAAGTATACACATTCGGCATGATCCCAGCTGCCTTCATGTCACGAAACACCCGCTCAGCCTCCGAGATATTACCAGCTCGACACCAGCCATTAACCAAGCTAGTGTACAGAACAACATCAACTTCAAATTTATGCTTCAAGCTATCGAAAAACGACTGCGCTTCACTGGCCCTTCTCTTCTTGCACAGAATCCCAATCACTACCGAGAATGCCATCCTATCAGGCTCGCAACCGTACTCCTCCATACGATTAAACGCGTGCACCGCCTCCGCAGCCAATCCGGCCCTCACGTACCGCCTGACAAGAATCGAGAAGGTCTCGACCGTAATTTCAACATTCCGTGCTTTCATCAGGTCGATCACGTGCCAAGCCAAATCGAACTGCCTCACCTTTCCAGCGAGGTCGACCATCTCGTTGTATGGCTCCGATTTCTGCTCGAACCCGTCGCGGGCAGTGGCCCAGTTGAAAAAAGCAACTGCCTGGACCAGAGGGATGCCGTGGCGGACGCCGCCACACTTTTCGATAACACGGCGGACGACGGAAGGAGATAATGAATGGACGGCGGAGATTTGGGAGAAGTCTTGCGAGAGAGCAGGGATTGTGAAGGTGGGGTTCGGGGGAGTGGGGTTCGGGTTCGGGTTGGGGTTATTGCGGTGGTGATCTTTGATTAGAGAGTGGAATTTGTCGGCAATTAGGGTTTCGTCGGCGGATAGGTAGGGGGCAGGAGCAGGGGCAGGTTGGGAATCGTTGTCTGGGGTGTCGTTCTCTTGAAGAGGTGCTTCTGAAGCTAAAGAGAAAGAGTAGGGCTTGAGAATTCGCGGCGGAGTGGGAGAGAGAAAGCGGCGGAAATGGAGGGTTGATTTGGTTAACGCCATAGCTGAGCTTCCTAAGAAGACGAGAGGAAGGAGCGGCGGAAAGAAGAGAGGGGGGCAGACTGCAGAGGCTGAAGCGCGAAGCTCAGGCCAAAGGCGACGTCGTTTGATTGTAGGGGCACACGCTCCCACAAGCAAAATGTTATACAATATGGGCCTGGGTTACCCGGCATAATATGGGCCTGAGTCTTTGTTTCTCTGGGTCAGTGCAGATTTCTGTGCTTCATGTGCTAGTTGTATAGGGACAATGTCGTCACCAATCACCTACAGAAAATACAAATCCAATGAAGAACACAGATTTTTATTAGAGCAGTTCCACCGGGGAACTGATAGGCCAACACTTAGCTTAAAAACCAGATCGGCACCCAAGCTATCCACTCTAGCCCAGCATTTTGATCGGCACCCAACCTAAGCCAAGCAATAGACCGGCCTAAAATCGACAGACCCACATGTTGGGCCATATGACTTCAACCAAGTCATCAACCTCTCGCACAATCAACGCGTCGCAGAGAGATCTTGGTGCAGAGCTCCTCCAAATCCGAATGGGGAGGGAGAGGGAGAGAGAAATGCAGGGAGGTTCCAGACTTACCTTCTCCTTTTTTTTAATAATATTTTAATAAAATTGATCATGCTATTTTTTGTTAGGGGTGGAGATGCATTTGATCTATTAGGTCTATCACTGTTCATTGAGTGAATTAAATAGGCTGTGTACTGGCGCATTTTTTTAGGGGTGGAATTGCTCTTATGAGAACTTTAACGAAAAGTTCCCGATACTGTTCACTTTAACGAAAAAACATATTTTTACATTAAAAAGTAAATCATGGTACTATTCACTTTACCCTTTATTTTGTAATTTTCGTTAAAACTCGAAGTTTTCAAGTCATTTTCATTAGTTTTCCCTTTTATTTATACAGCAACTCCTTTTTCTCATCAACATTAACAACAAACGTGTCTTCTTTTTCATAACCCCTAATTAAGAGGCAAAACAAAACTGAAAAACTAAGGTCAGACAATTAGCATGGCATAATTTACATCTAATGAGGGATTAGAGAACTATGCACAAAGCTAAACAAACAAAAATATTCATAAGAATCGTTTACTGTGGTATGCATCATACTTTGGTAAGCATAATATCTCTCCAAATAACCGGTCAATCCAAACCCTAACCTTCCTAACGACAAACTTGTCAATGAACTCAAACAATCCTTCATATGGAATCTCAACTTCTATAATATCATCATTTGCTTCCCTGTGCAGCGCCGTCTTGGACGTCCAATACACTCTTGATCCATCTTTCACCTTCATATAATACCCGCATCGACTCTGTGACAAGGGAGGGGGCGGTGTCTTCCAAGGCTTTAACGGAATCAATTCCTTCAGTGCCAACAAGCTCGGGGACCCGTCAGCAGGATCCATCTACGACACTCTGAAAAGGTTCAAATCCAAGGAAGTAGGCAGTAATAGAATGGCTGTAAAATTGCTTCAATTTATAGTGGTGCAATAAGTATACCTCTCCTATGATTTGTGTGCGTTAGTTTAGTCACACTTGAATCCTAACTAGTATGCTAATTTGAATTTCAATTTTGACACAAATTAATTGCACAGCGTGTACTATAGCTGGCCTTCCTAATTTCCTTTGGGAAAGGATTGTAAAATAGCTAGGGAACGTTAAGAATTATAATCACAATTTGATAAGGATTCAACTGCTGGTAAGCCAGAAAATAAAATATTTGTCATGTGACCGAGTGATTACCGCAATGTGTTGGTTTTTTACATTCGAATTCAAATCCTTATTCCCATCGAGTAGAGTAGTTTGATATGTTTTAGAAAGCAATCACGGACTAGAAATTATATTGTTTAAGATGAATGGAACAGTTGAGAATTAATTTGTAATTGACACCGTTTTAGGATGAAAAAAAATGTGCGGAGCCAATCAAGGGCTTGGAAAATCAGTATGTCCAATTTCCCTGAGATGGAAAATACAGCTATATTATTTGGTAAATCAGGAAATACATTAATGAAAATATTTCTCTTCTTTTAACCATATTGGTAATTAATTCTCATTTCCTCAGTTTTAATAAATGGGGTGTGATATCCACACATCCTATTTTACTTCTCACACATTTTTTTACTTTTCAGCCGTCAGATCGAATGAATTGAAGAAGATCAACGGACAGAAATTATCAAGGGGTGTGTGAGAAGTAAAATGGGATGTGTGGATAGCACACCCCTTAATAAAAAATTTAGGAAGTTTTAACGAAACACTTCCGATACTATTCATTTTTAACAAAAAACCACATTTTTATCTTTCCCTGATACTTTTCACAACACCTTTATTTATCATTTTTCATTAAAACTAATTTTTTTTGAATTTTTTGTTAGTTTCCTAATTTTTTATGCTCTACACATTTGTGGAAATGTTTTCAAGCCCACCTCACTGAAAGAAAAAGTTTTTAAGAATAATTTTTTTTATATTCCTCTCCGTATTCTACTTGCGCCAATCTTCTGTACGCCCCCAATTGCCCGGAAAGGATGACCGCGAATATACAAAAATGTCGAATCCCTCTGAAGCTCATGACGCGAAACGACATAGTTTTCAATTGTGGCCGGCGTCTATTGCACGAGGGCCCGGACACCGTGGAGGAGCTTCTGGACAGACACGTAGTGAAGAAAGAGAAACACCGCGACGATGAGGAGGAGGAGTTGCAGGAATCGGCGGCGACCCACCAGCACTCGGAGGGAGGCGCTGAGTCTGTACCGAGACATAATTAGGGCGACTCGATTCTTCATGTGGGTGGACTCTGGAGGCGTGCTGTGGCTGGACTCTCGATTGCTCATCGGCGGGCATGATGCGGTGCAGTCGGCGATAGATAAGCTCGCCGAGAAGCAGCGGCAGCAGATTCAGAAGGAGCGAGGAGGGGGTCAAGATTAAGCAGTTTAAACGGTTCGATTTTTGAGTTTCTGCTGCCGTTGGACGAAAATACTCAATTTCACATTTGACCCAGAGGAATCAGTAAATTTGATGGTTTTTGTAGGACGTTGTTTCTTTGTAGAAGCTGAATAAAGAAAATTAATTAATTAGACCGCAAGAAAAAGAATGTAATCAGATTTTATTTATTCAAAACCCGGAAGCAGAAAATAAGAAAATAATCCTGAGTCATAACCAGTGTGCAGCCCACAGCACTGCAAAAGCGGGAAAATAAAACCGCAATCTGCAAATCGCTAAAATACCCCAGTCATTAACCCCGCCCCAAATATAAACACCAGGGTAATTTCGTCACATCGAATAGTTTATTGTTAACCTTCCGACCTATAAATTACGACGCATTTCAAAACAACTCAGAATTCGCCCTTCTCAGAGAACTCAGAATTTAAGCACTCAGCGCTCGCTTTTGCATGAGAATTCCGCATCAGAGCTCTAGGATTTCGGAGCCCGTTCAACAATGGCCAAGGGGAGGTACGGTAGGTTGCAGAGCAAGAAATGGTCTCCGTTCACGCTCGTCTTGTCGATGCTGTTCGTGCTGTCGGTGGTGCTTCTCATGCTCGCTTTTGGAATCGTGTCGCTTCCGGTTAGCACCGACGGCTCTTCACCTAACGATCTCAGCTCCTTTAGGCGGAAGATCGTCGAGAGGTACGCATTTCGCTCGTAAGTCCACGGTCGTGATGAATTCGCTTTCCTTTTAATATTTTTTTCTTTCTTTCTGGATTTAAGTAAAAATAAATGTAATCATATTTTGTCAGAAGTGATGGATTGGGGAATAGAGGAGAGCAGTGGACGGAAGTGATTTCTTGGGAGCCCAGAGCCTTCATATATCACAATTTCTTGGTTAATTTTCCTCGTTTTAATTAATTTATCTGTTTGGCTTGATCTTAATTTTCTGTTTTATTCGAAATCGGTGGTGTTTCTGTTGGTGTTCGTTATTGTTCGAGAATGTTAATCTTAGATATGATTTTGGACAGTCCAAGGATGAATGTGACTACTTAATTAATCTCGCTAAACCTCATATGGTAAAGTCAACTGTTGTTGATAGCGAGACTGGGAAAAGCAAAGACAGTAGGTATGCTTCTAAGCATTTCGATCACCTCCCTACATGTATAAAACAAATATACTAGTGTGATACCCTCGAAATCCTTTTCTGCAGCGTGCGCACAAGCTCCGGAATGTTTCTGAGGAGAGGACGCGATAAAATAATTAGGGATATCGAGAAGAGAATAGCAGACTTCACCTTCATACCTGTAGGTACGTGACTGCTAGACATAGTTACCTACATTACACTACACCTTTGCGTTTCTTCCGATCCAGATTTTTATTTTCCTCAGTTCAGGTACACACTAATTCTGCTGATTTTCATTCTGACAGAGCATGGGGAAGGACTTCAGGTTCTCCACTATGAAGTTGGGCAGAAATACGATGCGCATTTTGATTACTTCGCAGATGAGTTCAACACCAAGAATGGCGGACAACGGGTTGCAACTCTTTTGATGTATCTGTAAGATGGCTTTTCTCTTCCCATAATGGTTTTTCTCTTTTGATGTATCTGTCTCGTGTCTTATTGTATGCGGTTTTTTTCTTTGTCAATGTTCTCTTTCCCATTTGCCATTTCTTGCCATTGATTTAGGTCGGATGTTGAAGAAGGCGGTGAGACAGTGTTTCCTACTGCAAAGGGGAGTATCAGCTCTGTGCCATGGTGGAATGAATTATCAGAATGTGGTAAACAGGGACTTGCCCTGAAACCTAAAATGGGTGATGCATTACTATTCTGGAGCATGAGGCCTGATGCTACTCTAGACCCGTCAAGTTTGCACGGTATGCTATTTTGCACTCTCCGCTCTCTGTTTTTCTTGGGATTGTTATTCATGTTATATGTTGTTGCAGGTGCATGCCCTGTGATAAGGGGTAACAAGTGGTCGTGTACAAAGTGGATGCATCTTCAAGAGTACAAAGTCTAAGTCGTTTTATGTTAAGCCGTGCTGGTCGTCTATGGAAGTTAGGAGACTTACAATCACTAACAGATGCGTATGGTATGGTCTGAACCGCCGTTCACTTGATTTGCTGGTCTAACCAGTACTCAGTTTAGGGATTTAGGGCATGTCTTTCAGCAAGTTATACCTTGAGAGAAGAGTGTGTGTTGTACCAAAACAACACATTTTTACCGGGCGGAATTTATGTAATTACGAATTCTTTTTAACCTTTACAATGTTCTCATTATTTCTATATGCTCACATTTTCTCAATTCTTACCTACTTTTGTACTATTAGCACTTAAATTCTTCAGTTTTCTTGTTCTACTGTACTGGTAGGCTGGTACGAGGATCATTCTTATTCATTATTTATTTTTAGTAACCAGATTCATAGTGCGTCAATCCTAGTTTACATGCCTTGACGGCATGTTCGATTTGTAGTTAAGTTAACAATGAGTCCTTTTATTGAGCGAAATTTACAACAAAAATTGCAGCAGGAACAATGAATTGAATACAGAACCAACTATACAGCAGAATACAGAGTGCCTTATTGTCGAGTTTATTTACAGCATGCGATAGACACCGAATTTATTTAAGACTCCTTCCTGTCGAATTTATTCAAGAGACGCAGTCATTCTTGTAAAGAGGGCAATAAAAACACATTCGTATAAATAAGGTGCAAGATCATGAGTACCTCAAAATGAGATTCATCCTTGAATTGCGCTGTCTTCAAGTCCTGGTTCCACCATGTACACGCTGACAGGATTTCCCAACCCTTCCATCCATGTAGTATTTTACGGTGACAAGTAGAAATAGCTCGGTTTTGTTGAGCACTGACACGGAAGAGGGGGGGGGGGGGGGACCTGCAAATGGAACAATTATGCGTCGGGTTACTTCTTTCTTTGTAGTGCATGATGAAAAAACAGAATGTAAGCTAAGTTCATTTCCTTTACCTGACGGACTTAGTAGCTTGAAGTAACTTCATCCTTTTGAAGAGTAAGCCCCTAATCAGACGTGCTGATAGTGATAGTTCACCAATAATCCCCACAAGAACAAACTCCGTCTTTAAAATGATGAAACCGATTTGTATCTCTGACCGAAATCTCTCTTCCTTCACAGCTAGATATGAATTTTATAACAGCATGGCAATCACCACATATCCTGAGGTTCTTAATCACCCTGATGGGGGACCCTGGAGGAGTGTTCAGAAGTCCTAGCGCCACCGCCAACTTTTCACTGTGTCCGCACAGAATGTGCTCCTTGTCTTGTTCCTCCACATCTTGCAATACAAAGTGGGTATTGGGGAAGTAACCCGATTTCTTCATCTCCGAGCTCAACTGATCCAACTTATCAATAATTTGGTTCATTTGCGGATGCCCTTTGTCTCCTGCAAGAAGCATGTGCACTTTGTTCTTCAGTTCAATCCAACTGCAGCCAGGGTTCTTCCTCAAACCAAGACTCTTCATTGTATCCCTCACTCTATCGACTTCCGTCCACATGCCTTTGGAAGCATAAATATTTGACAGAAGAATGTAGTTACCAGGATTTTTCGGTTCCATATTGAAGAGCTTCTTTGCAACAGACTCACCTAAAGTCACATTACTGTGAACTCTACAAGAACTTAGTAAAGCTCCCCAAACACAAGCATCTGGTTCGAAGGGCATTTTCTTGATCATGGAATAAGCCTCTTCAAGTTTTCCAGCCCGTCCAAGAAGTGTCACCATGCAAGCATAATGCTCCACTCTGGCTTCTAGACCATGCTCCTTTGACATACTTTTAAAATAATTCCATCCTTGTTCCGTCAAACCTTTCTGGCTGCATGCAGAGAGTATACAGGTAAAGCTGATAAAATCTGGCTTCTGACCACTCCTCTGCATCATATCAAATATCTCCATCGTTTCCTTAGCCATTCCATGCATTGCATATCCACTCATAACTGCATTCCAGCAGACCAAATTTCTGGTGTGCAATTTATCAAAACAAAGCCGAGACAAGTGGATTTTTCCACATTTCGCGTACATGTCAATCAATGCACTACCCACAAACACATCGTTAGAGATCCCCCTCCTCAGAGCGAAACAGTGAGTTGCCTTCCCATGCATCAAGGCTGCAATGTTACCGCAAGCTGGAAGCAAGCAAGGGATTGTCACATAGTTTGGTTTCACACCCTCAATCTGCATCTCTCTGAATAGCTCCAAAGCCTCCATATCCTTTCCATTCTGGGAACAACTAGCAATTATCGAGGTCCAAGACACAATGTTCAGTTCCACTTGGCCCTTAAATTGTTGGAACATCTCCAGTGCGTTGTCAACAAGACCATTTCGTGAAAGCCCCGTGACTAAAGCATTGCAAGCACCAACATCCGTTTGATCCATTTCATCATAAAACCGTGACATCTCAAATGCGCAGGCACACTTCCCATACACATCAATAAGCGCGCTGACGACACATTTGTCCGACACGAGTCCCTGCTTGATCACATAGCAATGAATCTGAAACCCCATGCCCAAATCCTCCAACTGTCCGACAGCAGGAAGAGAACTAGAAATACTAGACCCGTCAGGTCGAAAACCTTCCGAATGCATCTTCTTTAAAACAGACACAGTATCGGCACATAACCCGCTCTGATTAAAACCCGCAATCATCCCATTCCACAAGACTACATTGGGCTCTAAACCCATCCCCCTCATCTCATACAAGAGTCCCACAGCCTCATCCACGCAACCATGCCGAGAATACCCTGAAATCAAGGCGCTGAAAATAACCACATCCCGTTGAGGCACTCTATCGAAAACCTTGCGTGCATCCTTTATCCGGTCACATTTGATATACATGTGCACCAAAGAGGACTGCACAAACGAATCGAAAGAAAACCCAGATACACATGCAATGCCGTGAACCTGACGGCCGGCTCTCGGAGCCGCTGGCGGGCCAGCGCAGGCCTTGACGACGCTGGGGAAGAGAAAACCGTCCGGCGCGAGGCCTCGGGACAACATTTGAGAAAACAAACATAGTGCGTGGCTGAACTGATTGAGCTTCGAAAAGGCGTGGATTAGGGTGGAGAAGGAGAACAGGTTGGGGTTCGGAATCGAATCGAGGACGAGGTTTGCTTCGAGAAAGCAGAGGTTGTTGGCGTAGACAGAGAGGAGCTTGGTGGTGACATTGGTGTCGTTGGAGAGGCCAGTCTTGAGTATTTGGGCGTGGGCTTGACGCGCCTGCGAAAGAGATGCAGTGAAGGGGTTCAGAAATTGGAGGATGGTTTGGGGCAGACTTTCCAGCAGCAGATTCAGAGGTTGCCTTGTCATGGTTTCCTCTGCAACCGGTTCCCTCCAAAAGTGTCAACCAGAATACCAGATCATATTATGTCCGACGTTGAGCGACATGTCGTATGATCCTAATCTTAAACGTACGAGCTAATTGCATAAGAGCAACTCCAGCCATGGAGCCCTCCCCCTGGCAATCCACTATTTAATCCACCCTATTGAACAGTAACTGCCTTAAATGAATAGTAACTACCATTAATGAACAGTAATTGACATTTACATCTTCACCCTTGAAACTCTTCCCCTGGCAATAAGCAATTAAAATAATAATTTTGTTTGTTTGTTTAAATAATAAAAAATTGCAACCGGTCCCCCCCCTCTCTCTCTCCCTCTCTCTCTCTCTCTCTCTCTCTCTGACACAAAAAAACATAAAAAATTGTAAAACCCTCGGGCCACAGGCCCGTCGACTCCCCACCCCCCCCTCGCTCGGGCTCCCACCGTCGCTCGGCCTCCACACGGCTGGAGCTGCACCCACCGGCCCGAGGGCCCTTTCTCCTCCCCTGTGGCCCGAGCAACCAGCATGGCTGGAACTGCTCTAACTACCCGAGGTTCGAGCCCGCTGTCACAAAACAGACACAATGTTTCATTTTTTTTAATCACATTACTACCTAACATTTTAAATAATTTTTTTGTCTATAATTTTTTGGCATTACTAGTCTTATTGCCTTCTATAACCATTTTGGTTTCAGTTTTTCTTTTTTGTTCTTCATTAATTTCGTTTTCAATTTTTTTTTTCACTATTTTTTTAAAACTGAAAATTGAAATATTTTTTGTTAACTACTTTCATTTTTTGAAAAAAATAGTTATAAAACAACTCCGAAGATAGTAATTTGAAAAAGAAAAAAAAAAGACAGTGTCGTTTTTTTGAAAGTGAGACCCCAAACTTTTGGGTGTATGTTGTAAAAGTTAAAAATGTTGTAGTCTCATTGACAAAGCTTCGGAAACATGTAATGGTATCGGTTACAAATTTTTAATTAAAAACAGCACTAAGAAACACTAAATATACAATAAACATGTATAAACGACAATTTAGTTCATCTTAGAGTGTCCTTCAACTTAACTTTCAAATTTCATAATATGGAAAGCTTCGACGCCAATTTAGCCGAACAAATTTATACTCAACAGTTGTAATTTGTATATTTGGATTATTATTATTAATTTGTTCATGCAGTACACATGATGTATAACAGCTTGAGGTTATTTATGGACATTGGTTTACTTTTCAGAGGCAGAGCTTTGAGCTTTGGGAGTTGTTTATTATTTGATCTTCATGGATTCTTGTAAGAAAGCTGTCAACCAGTTATCTTTGTTTCTCATCAGCATCTTGAACTCCCTTTCTCATCATCGCCTCAAACTCCTCGTAATTGATTCTTCCATCCTACACAAAAATTAAACCAGTATTATTCAGTCATCTGGAGAAACACAACACACAACATGTATGCATATACACGCACACACGCGCACACATATATATACATGTGTGTATATATATCATATGCGTGTGTGTATAGATGTTACTTTATCCGTGTCCACATCATCGAGGATTTCTTCAATAGTAGCGTCGTCCCCCATCCCATATTCAGTCATTGCTTGTCTTAGCTCATCTCTTGTGATATACCTGATCAGCTTAAACCAGTCGGTGAGGATTCAAGTATAACTTACTTATCAAAAACTTTGGATTAATTAAATTGATTAAACTAACCCGCTCTGATCCTTGTCGAAGAACAGGAAAGCCTTGTACAAATTTTCTTCCTTCTCCAGCTTATGGCGATGCATGGTAGCAGTTATAAATTCAGTGTAATCTATAGTACCGTTCTTGTCAATGTCGGCCTAACGAGAAAAGAAGAACAAATTAATGTAACTAGATATTATTAATGTTTAGGGAAATTCGAGCACAAAGAAACGATTTTTCGAGTACTGACAGCATCCATCAGCTGTTTTATTTCTGTTTCAGTGAGCTTGGATCCCAGCCTCGCCAATCCAGTTTTAAGTTCCTCAAGTGTGATGCTACCGCTTCCATCCGTGTCTATGTTGTTGAACATTTCCTTCAGGCCGTGGATTTCTTCTTCCGAAAGGTTTTCTGCTATTACCTTTAACCAATCCAAATTCCAGTTGCTTACACAAACAGGAGATGAATAATAACGTAAAAAATACAAATTTGAAGGAACAAATATTGATACACGCAAGGCTGGACGGACGGTTGTTTTCAAACTTGTCTAGCCTTGCGCATATGATTTGAACAATTAAAATGGAGGTGTAACGAATCATAAATACCTTCAGAGCAAGTTTCTTGAGCTTGTTCATTGCTCTGAACTGCTTCATTCTAATGAGAACAGCACTGTCAATAGGTTTGTCCGATGCTTCTTTCCTCATCCATGGATGTTCTGGTTAAAATGCACATTATTTCGGCAAAAATTTACTCAAGGGGAACAATTAAAATAAAGGAGTTGAGTTGTTGAGTAGGTTTTCTGTTAACATTTACCAAGAACTTGCGAAGCTGTAAGTCTCCTCCTAGGGTCCATGGTTAACATTTTCTTGATGAGATCCTTTGCCTCATCAGATATTGAAGGCCAAGGTGCGCTTTGTAAATCGAGTTTGCCTTCTAAAATTGCATCCAATATCCCCTTCTCGGTCTCTAAAAACAGAATTTGCACACACACACATCAAAACGTCGAAACCAAATTTAGAAAGAAACACAAATTGTTCTTCTTGCTCTGGTTTAAAGTTTTAGACACAGTAAAAATAGTAGCGTGCAATGCAAGTTACCTACCAGCCCAAAAGGGAGGCACTCCAGCCAGAAGAATATATAACATGATTCCGGCACTCCAGATATCAATCTCCTTCCCATAACTCCGCTGTAACACTTCTGGGGCCACATAGTAGGCACTCCCAACTATGTCCCTGTACACTTTCCCTGGAGAATTGCTGACAAGTCATTTCTCCGTGTAGATCATGAAAATTAATTGAAATTCTACAGTAACAAAAATTCAATAAATAAAAATTATGCATGTTATTCATCAATTCAACTGCTTCCAAAATGATGGGTAGATTGTAAATTTTTGTTCACTCTTGTATACGTTCATCATATGCAGCATGTCGATTTCTTGCACAACATAGGACCCACATGCTGCACGTATTGCGCCACATTTCTTAATGCTTAATCTAGTCACAATGTGATGCACCACTTATTATCTCGTCGTGTTTATTTTATTTTATTTATCACTAAATTTGTTGACTTGGTTGACTTGTCCCCATCTTCATTGACTTAAGTCTTCTCTAACCCATAATGGCAGAGATTATTGTGTATGCACGTTTGAATTTTCTTCTTTGTAAGTTAGAGTGGATTATAAACTCTAATATCTTCTAGACAATTATCTTCGTCTTTAATTAAGCAAACAATTGTATGGAAATAAACACACAAATTTATGTAATCTCCAAACAAAATTTTCACAAATTTGAGTAATTACTGAATACTTACCTTGCTCAATGAAAACAGAGAGTCCAAAATCAATGGCCTTGAGCGGCGCGTCTTCATCCTTACTCGCAAACAAAAAATTCTCAGGCTTCAAATCCCGATGCATCACCCCCATAAAATGACAGACATGCACCACATTCACAATCTGCCTGAAAATCCTCGTTGCCTCCCGCTCGGAGTAGCTCCCTTTGGCAATAATCCGATCGAAAAGCTCGCCGCCAGAGCACAACTCCATGACCAAATGCAGATTCTGCCTGTCCTCATAGGCCCCCTTGAACTCCGCGATGTTGGGCTGCCCCGTCAGGTGCTGCTGTATCATAATCTCCCTCCTCACGTCCTCGATGTCCTTGGTCGTCGACAGCTTCGGCCGCGATATCGACTTGCAGGCGTACTTTTTTCCGGTGGTCTTCTCGGTGCAGAGATAGGTCACCCCGAACTGGCCCCGCCCCAGCTCCTTGTCAAGGGTATAAAGGGAATTTATGTTGAAGTAGGGTTTTCCGAGAATGGGTCCAATCTGAAACGACGAATGGGTCCTGCCGAAAGAGGTGCCGGAACTATAAGCAGGCGAATAAGGGTTTGGTTTTGATGGGGCGGGCTTATACGGGTCGTGGGTTCTGTTGGATTTTGGGTGGGTTCGATGAGGTGGCGAGTCTGAGGAAGATATAGGGATGTCATGGGATTGACATTTTGTGAAACAGAGTCCCATTTCTAGAGAGAGAGAGAGAGAAAGAGGAGAAGACAGAGGGGAGAGAGAGAGTTTAAGGGTGAGAGAGAGAGTATTTGGTTGGAGGGGTTTTAAGATGTATGAAAGGAGAGCATATTTAGTAGATGTTTGCTTGTGTGTGATGTTTCTGTGTGCTTTATTTTATGCTTTGCTTTTGCCCTTTGGATGTTGCCGAGCATATAATTCTGCTTTCTTCCTTTCTTTCACTTCACTTTTTTAGCACGTACGCTTTTCAACGGCGATTAGAGACAGAGACGAGAAGGATGTTATGGCCAACGTTTCTCTTACGACGGCGCTGTGGCGTTACTGCTACGCATTTCATTTCAGGTGTCCGTTTTTGTTGTTATTGGCAAGGCCCCAACGACGATACTAAATGGGGCCCCTGATGATGTCCTAAAGGACCCATGATCCTTTCCAGTTTCGTTGTCTAGTCAGTAGACGGTAGACAAAGTCTTTTTCGTCAACTCAATGCATTCTGTTCATTTTCTTCAGCTTAGTTTAACGTATTAATATCGTTTGTAATAAGAAAAAAAAAAACAAATAAAACTGTAATGGTGTCCTCCGAAGTTAGAACTTTCAATTTAATTTTGAGCCCTTTTGTACTTTTAATATGCCTCTATCTCCTCTCACGTTTAATGCACATGAGTAACATTAAGGTGCATATTTGTCGAGAAGATCTTACGTGCATAATAAATTAGTAAATACGTGAAATTATGATAATTGTGTTAGGGAAAATTTAAAAGAGAATTGAAACTTACAAGTGATTGGTAGAACTAACGCCACGGAGAATAATGGCACAAAATAAGAGTATAGGTGGACTAATTATAAAGAATAATGCTAGAGAGACTAAATGTGTAGACTAAATGTCATGAATGTTGAAGATTGAATTATTAGTTAAGTGTTGATTAATGTGTTGATTTCTTATAGATGATACATCATTTAATTTGCAAATTTATTTTACCTAGCAGTACTCATTACAAAATAGAAAGATGAAACAACGTAATGTGAAACACGACCTGTGGGTCTAGAGGATACCAAATCTTCTGCACCACAAATAGGTGCAGTCTCTCTGTGACCTCAATAAGTGACTGACACGTATTTATTATCTTAACTTTTCTTAGTTTTGTTGTCATAAATTTAATGTGCATCAAACACTTATTAGGACCATAGAGAGATCACACATATTTTGGATGTAGAAGATTTGATCTCGATCTAGAGGGTATTGCTAATAATTTTGTTTATAATTATGGATTCATAAATCTCTTACACCACATAATTGCCGGTAAATCTTAAGGATCGATAAGCTGCTAATAATAATAACTGATGGTGAAGTCCAAATTACTTGACAAATAAGAACAACATTAAACATAATGATTAAAAAGGGAATTTAATTATTGTCAGCCCCAAACCGTCGTCAAGAAACGAGACCACAACTTATATAATACAGCACAAGTTTAGTTACATTAATAGGCTCAAATGAATCACCTATTGCTATTGCTATTGGGTGTGGTAGCAGTCACGCACTTAGGGTGCACCTCATATCCACATTCAAGACACTGGTACGCCCAACCACATCCTTGTTCTTCACAATCACAACATATGAAGGGTCCTCCTCCATTGCCCTCCGACACCAAATTCAGCTCGTGGCGATGCCCACCGTGGTACACCGATCGAGGGAGGTTCTTAGCCTCTTCATCCATTTTCTTCTCCAGCAACTCCAGTTTGGCATCCGTGAAGGGATACGCATTTTCTTTGTATAAATTTATAAGATTTCTACCCTGCTGGGTCACAGTTTTACCATCAGGCCCTAAAATTACCAAACAAGGGATACCTTTGACGTCAAAATGCTTGACAAGTTCTTTGATGTTTGGATCCCCAAAAGGCAACGCTAGCCATGGCATGGTGTTGAAGTAGGAGTCGAACGACGTTTGGTCACGATCACTTGACACAAATACTATCTCGAAGTCTTCTCCGTCGTGATCATCTACTAGCATTTTCTCCTTGATTTTTTCATAGATGGAGATCAACTTGGGAGTGAAATTAACGCATGGACGACACCATTGAGCTGAGAAGTAGAGTCCAATGGTTTTGCCTCTTAATGAAGCAACAGATACCTGCATTCAAAACAGAGGTATGCGTTTATGTTATAGTGTAGGAATTTTCTGTGCATCACGTCTGACATATTCTAAAAAATATATCCCGTAATAGATTGGTACATTGATTAATATCGACACACTGTATAACAGTGTCAGCAAGATTCTAAAATTTTACCTGTTTAGGCGTGGGGTGACCCAAAAGATGATCTCTATCATGATTTGTTAGTAAATTGGTCAGAGTTTGGTTCTCATGCCTTGCTCTGTCCTCATCTTGCAATTCTCCCAACTTTTGTTTTGTGAAAGGAAAGGCTTCGACCCCATAGCGATAGATAATTTCAACTCCATCATGCAACGTAGCCTCGTCCTTGTTATCATTAGGTTGCAAAATGACCAAGCTGGGAATACTTTCCACGTCAAACTTACGGTTCAAGGCTTTCTTGGTGTCCAAGTCAGAGAAAGGAATCGCCAGCCACGGCATGCATGCATGGTAGATGTTGAAGGCGTCAGAGTCTTCGTCAGATGACACGTACACAATCTCGAAGTTAGTCCCACTGTTCTTCAGCTGCTCGTAGATGCCAACTAGGACTTGGTTGAAGTTCCAGCATGGCGGGTACCAATTGGCTGAGAAGTATAGGCCTATTATCTTCCCTTCAAGATCAGAAACTTTTACCTGCAATATTAAAACAAAAACAAAACAAACAACAAACTGAATTAAACACCGTTGATCGATTATAATTAACTTTTCTTTAATTTACAAACCCTTTCCTTATAAACTGGAATTCATGAAGTCATCAACTATAAAGTACATAACGGAGCATTAGTAGTCCAAAGAGTACGGATATACTTCTTTTTATTTGTAAATTTACCATAAAAAAAAAAAGAATTTCAAACTCAAATCGCATGAATAAAAACTAAATACTCTATCCATTAAAATACTAAACTACATGCAATGTCTAAAATATTGATATTATCCCGATATTTTCATCGAAATTTTCGTGTTTTTGAACTACCGATATTTCCGATATCATCGATATTTTAGACCTTGATAGGAACTTTATGTGGTACTAAATCACTCATGTATCTTACTATGCAATGTATAAAGTGTAAAATATTGTAATAATTCATTATATATAAATGATTATGGTGTGTTTAAACTTCTTTCATTAATTACTACATATTTTCTACACTCACAATGTTTGCCAGCTCGCTATATAATCAACTTAAATCAGTTAAATCCATCATGCAATACATTTCCTTCCAATTTTCTGTGATAAACTTATAGATAATTGACTAAATAAACATTCTGAAAAGTTTCAATAAAAATTTCCAAGTTTTTCTTACAATTTTTGTGGTTTTTATTTAATTTTTATCGATATCGATAATATCCCGATATTTCCATCGAAATTTTCGTGTTTTTGGACTACTGATATTTTTGATATCATCGATATTTTAAACTTTGCATGAAAGAATAAGAATATTGATTAAGACCTTTTCATATGAAAGACAAGTTCTTTGTTATTTCCATAATTCCACCCCAAATACTTAACCAAACTGCTCGTTGCCAAACAACTAGAAGCATCAATTGGAGCAGGGATGGACCGCCTAAATAATTCCGACAAGGGCGACAGATCATCACTTTAACAGTGGGGATTGAGTTAAGATTCGCCAGTTTCCCCAGATATTTCAGCCTAGAGGCTCGAATCTAGTAAAGCTTGAAGGCGATGTTTTACCAAAAATGAATACAGGTGCATGGATGCCAATGGACCGCGTGTAATACCAATAACGTTTCTGTGGGACGAAGTTGACATTAGAGTGCCACATGCCCTTCTAGAGTGGCTCTTTATAGACAACTAACAATGTGTGGTGGTGGTCCATCTCGATCGTGACACCAACTTACCATGTTCATCTCGAGACAAGTAACGTCACAGTTAAATTTTCTGCCTTTCTGCTCTGGTTTGGTTAAATTCATCACTAATAAAAAGGTTTCTTTAACCTTCTGATAATAGTCATTTAGTACTCTAATTTAATGACGTTTTTCTTCATTTATAAATAAAAGATTTTAAGTTTAATTTTTATCAAAGATATATTTGAACCATACTATTACTAATTTATTGTAAAGCTAAATTCATCTATTTCCCTAGTGTAAATATCTTTTGTTAAAAAAAATAAAAAATATTGAAGAGAATAAATTACTGAGGTTACTATAATGGTGAGGGTAGATAAGAGTGATGGATATAAAAAAGTTTGAAATCAGGAGTTCAAATCTTCTTTGTTAATAAAACTACTTAACAAAAGTACTGATAATAAAGCACATAAAATGTCTTTGAGCTAAGTGTGAGAATGTCAAAATAAAGTACTCCATCGATGAAAGATCAAACAGTACAAATACTTATAAAATATTCGATACTCCTTACCTTATCACTTGATTTTATGGTGAAATTCCTCAATTTGCTTTTTTGATCAGGCTTCAATTTTTTTGCCTTCACAATTAAATTCTTTAATTTAAAACGAATTTCCTTGTACTCAAATGTTTGATCTATCAAAAAGGAGAGTGGACGACCAAGAACCTCGTATAAGTCCTCATATAAATAATCATAATAATTCATAAAATTAGTCAAATACTGTAAAATTCCCTCTTACTTGTTCTATAGATCATCGGCATAGCATGCATTTACGTACACGTTCGTTTCCCTCAGCATGAATTGTAAGAAAAGGTTTACGTAATTTATGCACTCTTGCATGAAATAGTTAACCAAAAACAACTCCTCGCACGCGTACGTGTATTATTATTATATGCATAACACATAAACTCAGAATACATCTAAAATTGAACTCAAACAAAATAAAAAAAATTTATCATAAGAGTAAGCACACAACTTTAGAATTGTAACATTCAAAACTCGTTCTTATATTGTTGAATCTTGCCATTTTCTAATCCTCACGAGACTTGTAAATATCCTCAAAGAACAACACAATTGTAAGAAAATGTTGACGTATCTTAACCGTAACTGTTCAAGTAAGAAATGAGGTAAGAAGTGAGAGAAAAGGAGGTGGAAGAATCTTTCTCCTTCTAAACTAGCTAGTTCCGTACTTGTACGTGTAGCCATATAAATACAGAGGCCTCCCTTCCTTTGAATCAAAGAAGAGTATGTTGTTCTATCATCGTTTTGGTGTGTTCGGGGACGAAGATTTTTCTATTAGGGATTTGGTTCTACTATGTTGTTCTGAGAATAAATAGAGCAGATGATCATCAATCCTTGCTGTGTAGTCTTATATATAGTAGCATAATCCACTAATGCCTGTGACTATGTGTTCCTACTTTGATACTATACTTTTATTTTCTAGATAAAATTATATCGATCTTTCGTGGGAAAAAAATAACATAGGGACCTCCATTAGATCTAAGATTATATATACTTCAGACATGTTCAAGGATTTCACGGGAAGATAAGCAGCTGGTTTTTTTAGTCATATTTTATGTTTTTGAGAGGGAGTACATATCTCAGATCCATCTCAGAATTATTAAATCGGACTGCATAAAAATTTCGACAAAAATATTCGTTTCAAGTTCCTATATCTTTGGATTTTTATCCCATGAAAGAAAACTGTTTTCAGTCAGATGTTTTTATATTAAAAGGAAAAGAAAACTTAATATACTCTGAGAGAGAGAGAGACAGAGAGACAGAGAGACCTGGTTTCCAGTCGGAGTAAGAAGGTAGTCATGATCTTGGGAGGCCAGGAGCGATGAAACTCTTGAGCTCGAGACGGTGTCGGCGGCAGCACCACCCCCACCACCGTTGCTTGCAGCTTCATAACCATGACTGATCTTCACGTTCATCTCCTCCTTCATATCGATATCTTTCTCTGCCAAGACACAAATATTAATTGAAGACAAAAGGGAAAGAGAATACTGTAGAGGGTCCAAAAATTCAATAAAAAATAATAGCCTCCACTCCAACTCCTTTTATTACATTCCAAATAATCTCATTCCCACCACATCATTACATCCAACACTAATTAAGCCCCACACCCCGCATCATTTATTCATATGAAATCTGCCCCCAACCCAACCCCACCCCTAATCTAGAGACTCTGATTTCCTACTTCTCAAGTGCTTATCCAAAACAACTGCTTCTCCAATCACCGCATCATTCACCCAAAAGATCCAACTTTTATTCTGTCGATACTGTGAAAGGTCAACCCTAGCCAACCAGAAGGTGACACAAGTCTAGTGGATATTATGCTAGGAATTCTACATAATCACGGTAACGGGTAAGGGATTGGCACTTGGCATTTGGCAACAAGGCAAAGGAGGCCAGGTCCGTGTAATCATAAAGGACTTTTGAATGGATGGTTTTTTAATTTGTGAAAGATGAGGTGTAGGATTTTCTTTCTTTCCATTCTCATCTTTTTTTCTCTCCTCCTTTCACATATTATTTTTTGTCTTATTATTTCTATAAAAAAATTAATATAAGATGTTAATATGGTTTAATTGTGATCGTTTAAATAGGAAAAGAGATTAGGGAGAGAGATAATCCTTCTCTGAAAGACAAACCAACAGAGAGACACGTGTCCGTCGCTACTTCTTTCCATTCCCCTTTAATGAACTTTAATATTCATGCTTTTTCCTGGATAATGTTGTCCCCTTCATGTTCGTACGTACGAGCTGCATTATTTTCTCTTTCAACTAAAGCAAGTTTATCAACGGTTGTTGGTTATTTTAGTTTTCTATGCTAATTTACTAGTTAGGGTCCATCTAGTAACGTTTTATAAAATAAATTTAAAACTGTTTTGTAAAACAAAAATGATAACGGAATTTTTGCACTTTTATGATTTGAAAACGCGTCTTGTATTTTAATTCAAGAATAATTTTTTTGAATGAAAACATTGAAAATGCGGATAGTACCAAATATCAAATAATAATATAAATTTGTGTTTGGAAGCAATTGGCGATGAGGTAGGGATGGTGATTGAGACGAGAGTGATGTTGGTAGCAATAGTGGTTGAAGCGTGATAATAGTGGTGACAATATAGGTGTCAATAGTGATGAGATATGAGTAGTTAAAATAGCAGGATTGAGGCAATTGGTGGAGAAGTGGTGGTGGTGGTAGTAGCAGTGGCAACTGCTGCAATGGTGCCATATGATGGTTGTGAAAATGGAGGTTGAGCGATAGGGATGATGGTGGCGGATATGGTGGAGGTGGTAATGTCCATGGTGAGGGTAACAAGGTGGAGAATGTGGTGATGGGGGTGGTGGCAATGGTGGTAGCTACAATAGTGAGACGGTTGAGGTGGTGATGGCCAAGGTGACTGTGGCGGAAGTCCAGGTGGTGGTGGTCATGTTGAAACGGTGGCGGTAGTGTAGGTTGTGGCGATGATGATATGCTAGAGATGGTGGTGGCTGTGGTGGTGAGGGTGATGGTGAGGGTGATGGTGAGAGGAGGTGGTGATAATGGTGAAACTGTGGATAATGTGGTGATTGCGATGGTGGCAATGGCGAAGACGGTGATGGTAAATATGATTTTATTTGATGTTAATATTAACTTAACTTTTTTTTAATGTATCTTTAATTTTCTATTATTTAAAAATTGTTCTTGATACACAGAGGAAACATCAATTTGATGTTCTACAGAACTTAGGCTAAATATTATTTTCTGTACTTTTCGTTTTCTGAGTTTATTTTCATAAAATAATATGTCGGGTGCATTTTTCACCCCGTTTTTATATCTACAAAACAAAAAAATTGCAAACCTTAATGAACAAGCCCTCACGTACACCGATATAAACACAAAATACTAACATATTAATAAAGTTAAAATACGAATAATATTATGTTACTGATTTGAAATACCACAAAAGCATACATATCATATTATTGATTTGATTTTTTCTTGAGATAACTCATCTCGTGTAAGGGAGAAAACTTTTTTTTTTTGGGGGTCACATGTAGGGGAGAAACTTAAGTACAACTCGGTTAAAGTTTTGTCGTGATTAGCTCTTCCTCCTCACGTCTGTCCCTCTTCTAACCTAACACATCTCGTGAGCAAACAAATAACCTCAAAATACAGACCATGTTGCAACTAAAAATTTTGCGGTTTATGTAATTAATTCTCCTTCTTGGGTCAATTAGTTATGTTATATTAGAAACCATCGAACCGGGTCCCACCGGAAGCTATCTTCCGGACATTGAGGCCACCTGTCGTAGTACCGTCCGAGGAAGAGAAAGCCAAAAGTGATGGTCTAATCTTAAACTAGATCAGAGTTCGTGAACTCCAAGCCAGCGATTGCAGGGATCGTGTGATCATAGAAGAAACACGTTGAGTGTTTCGGCCACACGCCTGTGCTTTTTTCTGTTTTTCAAATTTAAAGACTTTGGAAATGTATCATTTTCGAATCTCTTTCATCAATCAATTCAGACATTTTAAATTTAATTTAACAATTAAAAACAGTAATTTTTTTTTTAAATTATAATCACTTTAATTGTTGGATCAAATTTTAAAGATTCAGACTAGATGATTGAATGGATTTAAGAGAAGACATCGAAGAGGAACCTTTTCCAAAGACTTTGGCAAAGTTGTTCGCGTGGGGGCCCACGACCCAAGGTTGAATCACATAGGTCGCTAGCTGCTGACAAGTGCATAAATTTTGGTAATCTTCTTAGGATGCAGATTCTCTGCACTCACATTTTTCGTCCATTTCTATTTGTGTGGTCACGATTAGGTCCGGCAATTCCTGACACGACACGACACGAAATTAATAGGTGTTCGGATCGACACGATAACAAAACGGGTCGTTATCGGGTAACCCGATAAGCACCTGTTAAGATAATAGGTTGGTTCGGGTAACACGATACACGATAACCAAAATATTAATTTAATAATTTTATAAGCCTAAACAAATACTATAATAATTATATATATATATATATATATATTAATTTAAAAATTTTATACCCCTAAAAAGTATAATAATTATATATATATATATTAAATTAACTATAATAATTATAATAACTATATATACTATAATAATTATACCCCCAAAATATTAACTATAATAGTTATATTTATATATATATATATATTAAATTTTATACCACTAAAAACTATAATAATTATACATAAAAAATAAATAGATTTAAATCTACTTAATAAATAAATAAATATATATATACACACACACCATTGAACTTCATGGGATACGAATTAAACGAAACTAATTTCAACGATGTCAAACTTTTTTGTATATGCTTCGAGATCGCATCAGCAAAATATTTCAAAAAACAAACATTCACAGATCAAGTAACGAGACAAAACTTTTCGACGGTTATAAACGAAAAATCACGATTTAACGGTATTTTAACTCCAATTTTGATGATTTTTTACAGCTACACTCCTTGACCCTATATAAATACAATGAATGAATTTGATCTTCAATTTAAAATATTTACACTAGGGGATACCACAAAATCTTATGTTATACTTGATGAAAGTATAAATAAACTCTTAAGTGTTAGTGAATCTATTGTTTTGATGGGATACGCATTCTACGAAACTAGTTTCAACGATTCAACCGTCAAATATGTTTGTATATACTTTGAGATCGTATACACCAAAAATTGCAAAAAACAAACATTCAGAGATCGAGTAACGAGACAAAACTTTTCGACGGTTATAAACGAAAAATCACGATTTAACGGTTATTTTAACTCCAATTTTGATAATTTTTTACAGCTACACTCATTGACCCTATATGAATACAATGAATGAATTCGATCTTCAATTTAAAATATTTACACTAGTAATCTTATGTTATACTTAATGAAAATATGAATAAACTCTTAAGTGTTAGTGAATCTATTGTTTTGATGAGATACACATTTTGCGAAACTAGTTTCAACGATCCAACCGTCAAACTTTTTTGTATATGCTTCAAGATCGCATACGCCAAAAATTGCAAAAAACAAACATTCATAGATCAAGTAACAGGACAAAATGTTTCGACGGTTGTAAACGAAAAATAACGATTTAACGGTTATTTTAACTCCGGTTTTGATGATTTTTTACATCTACACTCCTTGACCCTATATGAATACAATGAATGAATTCGATATTCAATTTAAAATATTTACACTAGTGGATACCACAAAATCTTATGTTATACTTGATGAAAGAATGAATAAACTCTTAAGTGTTAGTGAATCTATTGTTTTGATAGGATACGCATTCTACGAAACTAGTTTCAACGATCCAACCGTCAAACATGTTTGTATATACTTTGAGATCGCATACGCCAAAAATTACAAAAAACAAACATTCAGAGATCAAGTAACAGGACAAAAAATTTCGACGGTTATAAACGAAAAATCATGATTTAACGGTTATTTTAACTCCGGTTTTGATAATTTTTTACAGCTACAATCCTTTACTCTATATGAATACAATGAATGAATTTGATTTTCAATTTAAAATATTTACACTAGTGGATACCACAAAATCTTATGTTATACTTATGAAATATTAAGAAACTCTTAAGTGTTAGTGAATATATTGTTTTGATGAGATACGCATTTTGCGAAATTAGTTTCAGATCCAACCGTCGAACTTGTTTGTATATGCTTCGAGATCGCATATGCCAAAAATTGTAAAAAACAAACATTCAAAGATCAAGTAACGTGACAAAACTTTTCTACGGTTATAAACGAAAAATCATGATTTAACGATTATTTTAACTCCGATTTTGATGATTTTTTACAGCTACACTCCTTGACCCTATATAAATACAATGAATGAATTCGATCTTCAATTAAAAATATTTACACTAGTGGATACCACAAAATCTTATGTTATACTTGATGAAAGTATGAATAAACTCTTAGTGTTAGTGAATCTATTGTTTTGATGGGATACGCATTCTACGAAACTAGTTTCAACGATCCAACCGTCAAACATGTTTGTATATACTTCGAGATTGCATATGCCAAAAATTGCAAAAAACAAACATTCAGAGATCAAGTAACGAGACAAAACTTTTCGACGGTTATAAACGAAAAATCACGATTTAACGGTTATTTTAACTTTGATTTTGATGATTTTTTACAGCTACACTCCTTGACCCTATATGAATACAATGAATGAATTCGATCTTCAATTTAAAATATTTACACTAGTGGATATCACAAAATCTTATGTTATACTTAATAAAAGTGAGAATAAACTCTTAAGTGTTAGAGAATCTATTGTTTTGATGGGATATGCATTATACGAAACTAGTTTCAACGATCTAACCGTCACTTGTTTGTATATCCTTCGAGATCACATACGCCAAAAATTGTAAAAAACAAACATTTAAAGATTAAGTAACGGGACAAAACTTTTCGACGGTTATAAACGAAAAATCACAATTTAACGGTTACTTTAACTCCGATTTTGATGATTTTTTACAACTACACTCATTGACCCTTTATGAATACAATGAATGAATTCGATCTTCAATTTAACATATTTACACTAGTGGATACCACAAAATCTTATGTTATACTTAATGAAAGTACGAATAAACACATTAGTGGGTCACTTTCATTAAGCATTGAGTTCCATTGGTAAGGTCTAAACTTTTAAGAAAGGCTTCACAACGTTTAAAACAAAAACACTTTCATTTTGCATATCCTTGCACATTTAATATTTGTAATAGATTAGTAGTGTATGGATGTATTTTTTATGAGGCTCTTATTTTCGAGTGTAGATGTAGTACTTAAACGACAAATGTGTTTTAATGTTTTGAAGTAATATTTACGTGACAATATGTGGTATGTGCAAATTTAAGAAGAAAAAAAATATTTTTCTTAACGGGTCATAACGGGTCGGGTCACTTTACCCGTTGGGTAAAGTGACCCAACCTGTTAAGGACCCGTTAAGATAACAGGTGTGACACGACACGACCCGTTAAGATAACAGGTGTTACACGAAAACGACACGAACACGACTGACACGACCCGTTTGCCAGGCCTAGTCACGGTTAAGCCACGCCAACATTTTATATTATTATTTGTTTTTATCTTCTTATATCTATAAAAAAATAATATAAAATATTAACGTGGCTTAACCGTGATCATACAAAACAAGATGGCAGGGAAGGGCACGAAAAATGAGAGGGCAGAGAATCTGCCTCTATCTTCTTAATCTTCGTTTTAACAAACATGGTAGGTTTGGATTGGGTATTTTAATTTTATTTTTTATTAATAAAAACTCGTATCTAACCAGAGAAATGTTAAAGAAAATCTTAAAAGTGAAGTTTTATATGTACTTTTTGGTAGTTTACAATTAATGTTAATTTTTATGTTAACATTATAATAAAATATCATAACAATAATATGAGACGGCAAAAATTTTGACTATGTGAAGTGTGAACAAAACAGTCACTCCGCGCAATCGATTGTTAGAATTTTGGTGCACATCATACTTTGTGTTTCACGTGCCGACTTGGTTGTGTTTCACGTGCTGACTCTCAACGTTTCGTTAGGCTTTAGGTTGTACAGTCTAAAATGAAAGCTTGGGTTAAACTGGAATTTTCAATCAGTCACTTTCAAGGTAAACCCAAGCCCATATCAATTTAAGGTTTGGATCGAAATTCTTCAAATACCGACCCCAATTTCGAATTTTCCTTTACTTTGGAGTGTGTTCGGTTTTTTGCCAAACTAGAAATCAAACAGAAATTACTTCAATTTTTTTAGTTCGGATTTTCTTTCAGTTTTTTTTTCTTTTTTTTCTTCTTCATTTCGGTTTTAACGATTTGGTTTGAGTTTAGTTCGGTTTTTTTTCTTTTTCGATTTGGTGTTCAACTCCATTATTTTTGGTTTTCGAACCCACCCCTACTTTGTATGAGCCCTATCTATTTAAATCTAATTTAAGATGCAGGTACGAGCATTGATACTATGCACTACAACAAACATATTCACCTTAACGATTATAAATGTAGGTATGACCACATTTGCAAAATTTTCCTATAAAACTTCTACAGTTTTCATTTCGAAAAACAAAATAGCCTTACGCAATATTTTTTTAATATGTAAATCCAATGATTTCGGAGGTTAACAGTCCCCATCCCCCACCCCCCCTTCTTTCATTGTATCTAGAGAAATGTTAATGGAAATTTTTGTTACCTCATATTTTTTTTACACAATATTTTATAATTTGATACAGAAATTAACAACACAATATTTTATAATATTGATACGGGAATTGACGCAAGAATTCATAAAAAATTTCATTTTTAAAAGAGTTCTCTTTATCATTTCCCATCTATATCTCATAGTTGCAAATTTGTGTAAGAAATTATTTCTACCGTCTACTCGCCTTTCCTTTTCTGTTTGGCATTTGCAATACAAGGCATGCGACGTGGCAATCCTGTGATTTATTGTTACAGCTGGCGATACACTGATTAGGTTTGCAATCAATGAATCTAAACCATTTTTTGGAAGGAATTTCAACTTTCAGGTGGGAACCCTGAATCAAGTTCAATAGTTTTTTTCTTTCGAAATAAGGAATTAAAATTTCACACGCACATAAAATACGAAACCCGTGGGCTCCTAAAACTAAAACTGCAAGCTTTTCATGAGCCCGTGCACTTCGGTTTCGGGGTTTCAGATGGTCAATCTCCATCCACCAACCAGGAGGCCCACTTGCTCCCCTTTCATTCCAAGGCAAGTCAAATTTCGCCACGACGTGGCCCAACGCCCCGCTGCCAGGATGTCCACCACTAGTCAGCTAAACTTTACTGGGGAGCTCAATCATGCGACCCAGGTGACCCAACCTGCTTGTGCTCCCTACCATTTAAACCATATTCACAATTTATGCTTTTCCAAGCGTTCACGCTTTCTTAAATGTCGGTAACTTAAAACTTCACCAGCATCGTCAGAAATATAGAATTGAACGAAGTCACATTGATTAGAACGGACAAATATCTTTTTTTATTTTATTATAACTATAGTTTATTGTGAATTCATAACCAATCGTTTCCATTCATGTTTATCTTATATTTTGACACAACAAATAAAATAGACTCGAGTAACCTTTAATTGATCACAACCTATCACATCTAGCCCACCAAACGGGGCCCTAAGTTCCAATTACCTTCTGTAGAGTTCAAATTACTGCTCGTGCTGCCTGCAAGAAATAGTTGATCATACATGGAGATTGCACCGATATCAATACAACTCAGAAAATAATAATTTCGACCCGAAACAATAACAATAATAAACTAATTGCTAATAACAAATTTTTTGAAAATACAGTAGCAAAAATGGTTGATGTTTCGAATCAAAAGTGATAGGTACCATGAATGAATGCCAATGGATTCGCATGCTAATCAGTCTTAATGGACAGCTAATCACCAACCCACGGTGGAAACAAAAGCACAGCTAGCTTTTGCTTTTTCTCTGCAATATTTTCGTTTGTTTCTTAATCAGCACTGATTTTCAGACGAATCGAGAGACTGAACAACCGGGTGGAGTTTGGCCCGACAAACCGGACAAAACGAGTGTTTCGAAAGCCAGGTATCGGCGCACACCAGATGGAAGGCGTGGTTACAACCGGGAACCACCCGCGCCGGTTGCTCTCCCTCGATATCGTCCAGACACACCGCGCACTCCCTCCTCTCCGCCATCACCTCTTTCCCCGTAATTTTAGGCAGCTTGTCGAGTTCTGACGCCGACAATCCATTCTCGGAAATCTGCTTGACAGGTAGCCCAACGTTGGCGGCTTGGTTGTTCGTAGCGTACCATAACAGACAGACGTACACTACGAACACCACGCTCATCCCCACGCACGGCACAAAGATCGCCAAAAACACCGAAACCAGCATTTCGAGACAGTGGACCAGAAAATTTGAGTTCTATAGCAGACCTAGGGTTTTTTTAGGGTGGCTGGTGGAGAAGTTGGTCAAGTGAGGAGTGATGTTGTTGTGTGTAGCAAAACGTAGCGGAAAGTAGGGTTTTTCTTGAAAGACAAAACAATAAGTTATGGAAAAATGAGAAATAAATAGCATGGCTTGGGGAGATGGAAACTAGGAAAGTGAGGTGGTGCCTGGCTGGGTGGTTTACAGTGTGACTAGGCAATGTTGACGTGGGTCGGTTATTTGGTCCGCAGCGGTTTATATTTGGAAGGAGAGTATTCATTTCGTATACAGGTTTTTCCCCCTCTGTTCACGCGTTTCTTATTCCGCAAGTAAAAGCGCAATATCTTGGGACAGCTATTGTTGCTTGACTAATTTGAACCGTCACTAATGCGGGAGACAACTAATTTAAACCGTCAAATCATGTCATCTCATGTGGTAACTAATTTGTACATGTCACATCAGTTAATAACTTAATATTTTCTTTGTTGATTTATTCTTTTCAAATTAGTTCTCCAATACAACAACACTAAACTTTACAGTCTCTCTCCTCCTCCACCCACAAGCCCAACCACAACCCCTTCCACTAATCGCATTCAGTCACCGTCGGCAGTCCAAGATTAAGAGCAAATTTTGGGTCTGAAATCGACTTCGCACATATCCCAGCTTCTTGGGTGCGGCAGAGAGAGTGATGGTGCCGTGGTGGGTGACGGGTCTCGAGGGAGAAAGAAATTGTGAGGTGTGGTGTCGTCGTGGCTGATGGTGTTGATGCATTGTGGCCCACAACTTGTGGGCAATTTCCTTCAATTTGGAAATTGTAGTTTCCTCTTTTTATTAACGAAGTGATGATTCTCGTCGGATCCTTTTGTTAAGATTCTAAATTACATTCGTTTATCATACATCGTGTAGTTAGAAATCATTGTAAATTTTTTATTTAAAATTAAATATAAATAGTACCTGACGAAAACTGACGCACGATGCACGATGCACGATGCACGATAAACGAATGTGATTGGAGGATCACCGATATCCTCACAAAGAGGATATGGTGATGATCCTCTCTCTTATTAATGAGGTTGAGATCCTAATATGTGGCCGAAAAGAGACATAGATCAAGATATATTTGTTGCTAGTTATCCACTATACAAATCTCGAAATTTAAACTTATCCAACAGTTATAATTAAGGTGATGACACCACCGTCACTTGAGGATGGTAAACAAAAATATTCCAGCGTAGTATTGGAGAGGCGAGGTGTGTGATTCTATAATGGAGTCGCTGGCAAGTTGGTGATGGTTTCAAAACTAAGGGACGGGGTGATAATTGGCTGTCCAGGAAAAACTTCTTTAAGGGCATTATGTTAATAGAGCAGCGAATGCAGCGACACATCAATTGGCGCGCTTTGTTTATTGACATCACAAAAACTGTGTGTGGTTTCAAAAACCTCCAAATATCATTTCAGACCTCTATCTAGATAATGTTTAAACTTTATATTATGATGTGGAATGCTCTTTCCTTTTGTCCGAGTTGAAATCTCTAACAAATTTTATTGAGATCTCAATAAAACACCCTTTTACGAATGATCGTACATCATCGATGAATATCATCCTTCTCTTAAAAAGAAAAAAAATCAAACTCAATTTTCCGGTATGTCCCTAAGAAAAGAATATGTTTCTCTTGGTAACTCTTTTAAGTCAGCGTGGGCCCTCGTCGGCCTTGCCGCACTCCGCAATTTACTAAAAAGGCCCACAAGGAATTAGAAACCTTATTCTGTTGTTTGCCAGTTGGGGGATTGAGGAGAGATAGACCCATGAAATATGGACCAAATTCTTTAGCTCGAATCATAAATAATTGGTGTACACGATCAAACATTCCTGAATTTGATGCCCTGCAACTTACCTCTAGTTGTCCACCATGCCACATGACTCCTCACAATGATAACCCTATAATTGCAAATTATTATAGGTTTCTTATTTTTTTTCTTGACAATTCTAATATGATCGTTCAACTAAAATTTTGGTTCGGTTAGTAAGAAGTATGGCCCTTTTTTGAACTCTAGTTTGATTTCTCCTTCCTAAAGATTATAGTTACAGAATCACATTTTTGAACGGAGAAAAATGATTTCAGCATATGATTCCTCTGCTCACTCTTCTTTATTTGTGCCTCATGTTGCTATTTTAATTTATTACCTAAATGTCAGAAATAAACAAACGTTGGGAAAAATAGAAGGGAGTGGGGCAAATAACTTCTCCAAAAAAATGATTAAGCGTGTAGACACTTGGGCCGTCTAATATATTTCCTTGACATTATTCGTGTAGACAATTGGGCTGTCTGATTTGGTAGGAGCCCAAATTTTACCAATTCAATTGGGATGTTTTACCAACCAATTTAGCAGAAGGCCGGGGAAGATACAAATTTGGTGTGTTTTTTTTGTTTTGTTTTTGTTTTTGAGTACATCGATATTTTAATGGGAGGGGGGAGTTTTACTAAGTCACACAATGGACAACCTAATTTGGTATTGAATTCGTCGTTCCTGAAATTCAAACTTAAGATCTCTCACTTCTAAATGATTAAATGAAGAGGAATACTAGCAGACCGTAATAAGTACTGACTAAAGTAGGTTTTAAATATTAATTTACTATAAATATTTTTTCAGATTCCATGGAAAATACATTTGCTACAGGCGGCTATATGTAGTCTTGTCTCGGTGCGGTTCAGGTGATTTACCTTATAAAGTCCACTCGAAGAAAAGGAGAGAGAGGCGAAGGAGAAAAAAAAAATGGCGGAAGCAAAGCACAGAATCCTTAAACTCGAAACAGCTTTAACGTTGTTGGTCGTTCTAGTTTTGAACGGATGCGCGCAGAGCTTGCCACCTTCGAAATACGATGGGTTTTTGTACGGACATCGCCGAGTTGACTCGGATTCGATCCTGATCGAGGCCTTCTTCGACCCGGTCTGCCCAGACAGCAGGGACTCCTGGCCGCCCCTCCAACAAGCCGTCGAGTACTACGCCCCTCGCGTCTCGGTGGTAATTCACCTGTTACCCTTACCGTAAGTAAACAGATTCCTCTCTGTCCCTCTCTCTCTCTCTGCCTATATGTTTGCCAGAAATTGGATAAGTAGGAATTCTACTGTAGTATTTGAGAAATTGATTGCATGTTATGAATTTGAAGTCAGAAGATTATGGATGAGGAACAATCAAAGTGATTAAATTAAAGAAAATTAAACTGACATATAAACAAGGCTTAATTTTGCAAAATTCAGACTTTGAGGCGACCTTTATCCTGACTGGTAAGTATGAAATTACTCAAAAAATATTGTTTCTGAAACTGCAGTTACCACGACAATGCTTTCGTTAGTTCTCGGGCTCTGCACATCGTAAATCAGCTGAAAAAATCTGCCACATTCCCGTTGTTGGATTGGTTCTTCAAGAATCAGGTTAAGATCACTTCACTATCTTTTATTTGTTGCATATCTTTTTTGGGTGCTGATGCTGATGCTGATGCTCTACTTACTTTTTCATTTGATACTACTGGTCTGTCAGCAATCTGCATTATATAGATTAAATTTCTTGAATTGCTCTCGGGAATTCACTTATTCGATCCATTACTCAGCTGCTAGGCGAATTCGCTGGATTTCGGGCTCATATTTCTCAGATGAAACCTATTATTTTCCTTCTTTTTTATACAAGGAGTTGGTTGCTGCCTGGTAGTTTATTAGCCGAGATATCTATGTGTTGTTGGCGTTGAAGTTTCTTTTGATCTGAACTTGTTTCAAAAAATTAAACAGGAGAGGTATTACAATGCTCAAACTCGTAACATTTCCCGGGCTGCTGTTGTAAATGATATAGTGAACTCTGCCACACAAGTGATTGGGAACTCCTATCATAGCGCCCTTGAATCCGGCTTCAATGACCGGAAAACGGACCTCAAAACAAGGGTTTCATTCAAGGTACCGTAGTATATCATTTCTTTGTTACACATGTGCTTCAAATTACTCGTATAATCTTTTTTTTTTCATGTCGAATGTCTTTCATCCTGCAGTATAGCACTTCGAGAGGGGTGTATGGAACGCCTACTTTCTTTGTCAATGGATTTGTACTGCCTGATTCTGGATCCACTCTAGATCTTAATGGGTGGAAAAAAGTCATTGATCCATTAGTTGTCGTTTAATGGGGTGCCAAAGAGCCAAGGAAATATGCACTTCTTCTTGTGAAGGATTGATTGAGCTATATGCTTGATGTGCTTGGTTGGTTGAAGAATAAACTCTACAAAGCTGGTTCCGGTGTATATTTTTATTTGTGAATTGTTGTCGTGGAATTAATGATTTGTAACCATTATGAAAAATGGATCCACTCTGCTCAAGACTTTTGCACCTCTTGTGACATAATATTGCGATTACCTTGGTAGGAAGGTTTTTTTTCCAATTAACTTTGACAAAAGCACGTAACCAATTGGCCTTGCGGCATTTGAACGCAAAAAAAAAAAAAAAAAAAAAAAAAAGGCCTTGCGGCATTTTGTGTTCACTTGGTTTTTTCTATCATTTTTTTTTTTTTGAAAAGGGACCAGTTGGTGGATTTGACACAGCAGTCCATCATTTTAGGGGCGGAGAAAATTCACAGAGGTATTCACTTGGTTGGCCCTCACGAATTGGACATATGAAAGAGGTTTTATTATTATTATTATTATTTTAACATATGATATTATCTACATTAAGGTAGTGGAGTGGGCTAAGGGCTGATTTGGTATTGCTTTGCTTTGAAAAAAAACTGCTTTTAATGTGTTGTGAGAATAAGCTCATTTTTGCTGCTTCATGTTTTCAGCTTTTTTTCATCCAAAACTGTGAAAATAAGCTGTTTTTAAGTGTTTACCAAACACTTTTTTGAGCTTAGCATTTTTTTATACCTATTTTTTATAAAAGCACCTCAGTAGCAAACTAGTATTAAACCTCACAATGGACTAGCAATGTAGTTCAACTTTGGCTTTAACGAGAATCGAACCTAAAACTCACTTGTAAATAGAAGAATACCATCAAACCGTAAACTAAATGAGAATATGAAAGAGTTTAAAACCAAATTAAAAGTTCAAAGGGCAGAGCACGGCATTGTCAACCATGTTTTTATTCATTGAAATGGCAAGAGTAAGAGGCCCAGTGTCGTATGGGCCGGCCAGCCTCTACTTAGCCCTAAGGCTGTCTCGGGCCCAGGGCTATTTCAATATGTAGTCAGACGGCCCAAATTGTGGATTTTGGGAGGGGAAGTAGTAACTGATTGGAGACAGAGACGGGGAGGAAGTAAAGGTGGTGGTTAGGGTAGTTTCGTGAGGAGTATATAAGCCAAGAGATACTCACCGTGCGAATTAGGGCGTAAAAGAAAAACGAAGCCGTAGAAGAGGGCTCTTTTTTGTGTGGAGCGCTTACTTATCCTTTTTTGAACCACCACCACCACCACCGGTACGTTCCCTTTCCTCTCTTCGTCCAGATCCAACCCTCCGTTTCCTTCTCTCTCCTCTCGATTTTGCATGTTCCGCCTCCTTAGCTCTTGTTTGGTTTCCGAGAAAAACCTTTTTCCCGATAATTTTTTTGATTTTGTTGTTTGTGTTGAGCTGTGCTTTTGGGACCTGGTTTTCTCTTGTTTGTCCTGGAATTTGTATAGCGTGATGGCTTAATTTTATTCATTTTTTCTTGTTTTTGTATTTTGGAGATGGTTAATTTTGTGTTTTGAAAAAAATTAGGGCGGAAGAGATGGATCGGTACCAGAGAGTGGAGAAGCCGAGAGTGGAGACGCCAATCGATGAGAACGAGATTAGGATTACCAGTCAGGGCAGGATGCGCAACTACATCACCTACGCCTTGACCCTGCTTCAGGTCTCTCTCTCCTCTTTTTGTTTGTTGCTATTTTTTTCTGTTTAATTTCCGCATTCGGATGTATCGAGTTGAAAAAAAAATTGAATAGAATGAAATTGTGTTGTGGATTATGATGAAACAAATTCAAACCTTGTGTATTTCTCTGCTGCTGTTGATTTTCTATTCATATGCAATTGTTTGGTAATATATAATGCTTATGCGAGTTGAGAATGCTTAGTGACCGAATTATTAAAGATTGTATTTAGATTTCGGATTTAATTTACGTTATGTTAGACCTAGGGTTTGCTTTTCTGAAAGACTTGGGATTTGATTTAGGTTATGTTAGTCCTCTAATAAATAATACAATACCTTAGATTTTCCTTATCGGTTTGTGTTACATCCTTTCAGGAAAAAGGATCGGACGAAATTGTGTTCAAGGCTATGGGAAGAGCCATCAACAAGACTGTAACGATTGTGGAGTTAATCAAGGTTATATCTCTTGTTCTGAATCATTTAATGTTGGTTTTGAGATGTTTGTTTCGGTGGGTGGATTATGCTGACGATATATTTTTTATACTGTTGCTTCAGAGAAGAATTGTTGGTCTTCACCAGAACACTACAATTGGATCTACAGACATAACTGATATCTACGAACCCCTTGAGGAAGGCCTTGATACGTAAGACTAGTTAAACTTTTTTTGAACAACTCTGATTCGTTGCAGTACCTCATGAGGTGGGGTACTTTTTTTTGGCCTTGTCTCTTATTGGTGATTTTATACCTCGTGTTGTCCTGTTTTTGTCACAGTTTGGAGACAACAAGGCATGTGTCAATGATTGTGATAACACTGTCTAAGAAGGAAATAAATCAATCCTCCATCGGGTGAGTAAGAGTTACCTTTTTCTTATTTGCAATAGAACCCGAGGTTGTAGAGTTGTATTATCGTAAGTAGATTCGCTTCCTGACAATAACAGGCTATAAGGAACCTTATTACTCAAAAGATTGGAGGTTCTAGTATAAATCTTGTAGCTACTATAAGTATACTCAGTTTACATTGGTTTTAACATTATGGATTGCTGATTCACACATTAAGATCTGTTGTATAGTTTGAGCATGTGTGAGAACTTCTATTTACAAAATAGGCTAAGAAATTATCACCGTATAGTTTCTTGCTTTCATGTAGGATATGAAATTCTTTTTACTAATTATGTCCTGTTGGTCCTTTTCCATTGTTGGTCCTTTTCCGTTTGTTAAGAGGTATATTAACATTTGTGAACCACTGCTACCATCAGGTATCAGCCACCTTTACCTGCTGAGCTTGTGAAGGCATCAACAGAGATTGATTATGAAGGAGGTACTACCATTTTACTACTACATTCATTTAATTAGCAATTGTCTTCCTTCCCCCCCCCCCCCCCCCCCCCTGTATTACTCTACATTTTCTTGAACATTTCTGTTTTCTGCAGAGGGCACACCAAATGGTCGTGGCCGTGGCCGTGGACGTGGCAGAGGAAGGGGGGGAAGGTTTAGAGGTAGCCTGTTAGAATGTTTCTACACTTTTACTTACCTTTTTCTATAAATTCTCCTTTTAATTCTGCTGGCACTATAATTGTTTCCTTTGCCAATTTCAACCCTGTGTCCCTTATATACAGATACGTTGTAAAATGTTTGAGTAATTGTGACTCAAGAATGTTGTGATGGTTTTTTGTTATGTGATTGGTGTACAGCATTATAGCCTGAATATTAGGAACTGGTTTTGGATTTAAAACAGGCTATTGAAGTGTTTTAATGGTTCAATTGTTTTGACAAGGTAATAATTAATATGTTAATAATTGCAGGGAATGGCTTTGTCTCAACTGAATATGACGATGGAGGTTATGACCGCAGTCAGGGTAACTTTAGGGGTAGGGGCCGTGGGAGAGGACGTGGTGTGCGCGGCCGTGGAAGAGGAGGGTACAATGGTCCCCAGTTTGATGCTCAGCAAGATGGAGGATACTATGAAGAAGCACCTGCTCAAGGTGGCCGCGGTATGTAAATCTCCTTTTTTCCCTTGCATATAGCCGTACCCATACAAGAGTAGTGTGTGGGTTCCCAGATTCTTTTGCTTGATTGACTTGCATAGGCAGCTGTGATGTAGCCAACTGAAATTGTTTACACGTTGCTTCTCAATACAATATTGGTGTGCAGGTCGTGGCCGTGGGCGGGGAGGATATCGTGGAAGGGGACGTGGCTATAGGTCAAATGGGCCGATCCAGGCAGCTGCTTGAGGTGCGATATGAGCGTCGTTGGAACATCATACAAAAAATGGCCAGTGTTTAATAATGGACGCCTTATCTTATCAAATATCTATGTTTACAAGTTTCC
Source organism: Malus sylvestris (assembly GCF_916048215.2). NCBI lineage: Eukaryota > Viridiplantae > Streptophyta > Magnoliopsida > Rosales > Rosaceae > Malus > Malus sylvestris. The sequence continues at coordinate 446,558 of NC_062274.1, forward strand.
GTTTTCCTATGTCGTTTATTATTACCCCTGGTATGGCAGACTTCTTATTATTAACTGTAAGGTATGATCCCTGTAGATTTAGTTTAGAGTTCCATGAGGGAATCCCTCTGTTTTGTCTTGTAGATTAGGTGAGATGTTTTTACAGTTGTAATTTTCCATCTGGATTGATAAGCGTATTCTTTTATTTTTGTTGCCAAATTTTTTGGTGTCGAAGAGTTGTTGTCTCCCCTCCCCCATCTCCTTCATTTTTGGGTTTTGCGAGAGCGGCATAATGTACTTTTGTGGTTCTTTTAAGTTGATGACTCGTTTTTTAACTGCGAAAATTTGTTGGGTGCCGGTATCGTTACCAGGTTATACAAGAAGCACTTTCAGGGATTTAATTTGAGTGCCTCTGCACGATAGACCTCCACTGAAAATTGAAGGGTAACGACGATAAGTGATTGAGTCCAGAAGTTCTTTATATAAAATTATTGACTCTAGAGATATCGAAATATGAAGAAGACAAAATTGTTTCAAGCACTTACAGAACCATAAGAGCTCCTAGTTTCAAAAAGAGGATGGGTTATTCACATTTCATTTACACAATCTTTTTGTTGAGTTCGGTGCTTAGTTATGGACCTATTGTTGACATGTGGGACTTGGTCTGATATTCCTATCTTAGTAAATTTTTTTGGGTAAACGATAGCGTAAGTAGGTTAAATTGTTAGTTGCTATGAAGAGAGAAATCGGTTAGAATCAAACCTGTACCGCGGTGCATAAACATAATTGTTTTTCGTCATAATGATAAAGCCACGTTTGCCTCTCTTAATAATAGAGTAGCATAAAAAAAAATATGGAGTTTAATTCGGTTAAGAATTGTATTCTAAATTGTAATACAAGTGCTTGTATGTGGAAAGCTTTTTTATTTTCCCTATTTTGTTTCTTAAATTTGATAATGGTGAATATTTTGGTTCCTCTCAATTGAAGACTGAAATATGACTTGGAAGAGAAAGAAAACCCGTACAAAAAGAGTAACACTGGCACTGCTGCCTGCAACCAAGAAAAGCAGCTGCTTCAAAAATTCTGGTTGGTGGGTGTTTTTGAAGAAGAAAGACGGTGAGTACTCAATCGCGGATGCTGAAAGCATCGTGGCTAAGGCTATCCGTGACGGTGCCATTGAGGCCTCGTTAGATCATGCAAATGGGTGGATGGTGTCCAAGGAAGCTGGAGACATTTACTCTACTAATGAGCTTCAGGCTGCCTTCAACTCCAGGATTGCCTTTTGTCTCAACATGCACAACGAAGCAGTTCGGGCACTGCGGAGAAAGAAAGTGCTGAAAGGAGGAGAGGCAACAACAGGAGTAAGAGCTTGCCAATCGTATTGCAGAGGACGACGACGACGATGATTTTTAATGCAAAGTGTATTAATCTCAAAATTGTAACTGTTATCAGTTGTTATGTTAAATGCTTAATCCTACATTCATAGATCTCAAAATTACCATCTGACGCATGCTAGCCCCAAATTCCAAATTACAAACTCCGAAATACACAAACAGCATGCTTAGCGTTTATCACATTACAATTAGTTATTATCCCGTACAAGAATTTTATTATGCTCTCAAATATCTTATACCCCAATGATTTCGATGTCAACTGTTAGCCGTTGTATCTTTGACCAAGAATGTAACAGTTAAAAACTCCGTAAAATGCAAGTGGCCCTTTATCACAGTAGTGGAGATGAATGTTGCTCTTGCACAACGATATGAGTTTAAATTTCGTCGGTTTCTAATCTAATAAATAATCTAACAAATATGTCTTTTGACAAAAAAAAAATTGTAACATAATGAGAGTAGTTTAACCTATACTTAAACAACCATATATCCTTTTGATTTACGATTGATATGCTTTCAAGTACGAAAATTGTACCACTAGAGCGTCTAGTGTGAATATAGAATTATAGAGTTGATAAGTTCAAACACTGAATTGTGAGATGTATTATCATGTGCAAGAATTGAGTAGTTGACTTTCAATCATTTAAGCACCAACTTAATAACTCCTAACCATCATTTCACTCAAACGACTTTCTGACATTTCAACTAAACAACTCTCATCGATACACGTCTTTTAATTTCTGAACGTTGGATCGAAATAGTTGAAGAAAAGCAAAGAACAAAAATTAATAGAAGGTGTATAAATAGCACCACCCTTGATTTATTATCTATTAATGTATACAACTCTCTTTGCTTTCCGTACAAACTCCTGACTTTCCGCACCCTTATCGTCTAAAAGAATGATAAAAACTCTTAATGTTTACGACTTCATATGATTGTCAAATTCTTATTAAACGATATTGTATGGGAGAGCCCTCTCTAGATCTCGCTAGCGTAGCGGTGCTTAATAAACTATATTACAAGTCGATGGATTCTCTCTGTCACAAGTGCTTGACGGTGCTACATCACATGGCAACTGTCATGAACATATTACTAAAATATAATCATACCAAAAATTCTTTTCCAAAATTACACATTCATTTGTTTTCTCTATAAAGAAAATAAAGTGGTTTCATTTGTAACGACGGATTCAGAAATTTTATTGTGGATAGGCCAAATGCTAAAAAAGAAGAAGTTAATAAGTTATTTTTTACAACACATTTGCCTTTATTGGTTGGTGAACAAATCTTAGTGACAATCGCGCATGAGGGATTGAAGAAGGAAGTTGAGATAAATAAATTTGAGTGTAGTGAGTAAATTCTCATTAAATGGAGGATATAGCCGATGGTTTCGTGTAGAAAAGGAAAAAGCAATTGTCCAGCCTTGCCATACAATGTGTCCGGAATGTCCGCTTCTATCTGCATATGTGCAAAAGGGGTCATGTGTAATGCACATGAAGAAAAAAGAATGATGCCAATGTATGTATCATATAAGGTCAAGCCTCACGGAAGTAGCATGTGAAGTAATACGACCCTGACATATATAAATTCCAACCATACAAAAACACATTAAATATGTGCACATTCTATTTTCAAATAGCAACAACCTGCAACTTTGAAGAAGGAAACCCTTAATCAAAGGAACAATTGGATTTCTGCATTTTGATTTATTCACGGCTCTTCTGTTGGCCAAGAGCATGTGGAGTGGACGTGGGAATAATAATTGACTGAACAAGTCAGACTTTGCAGAGAGAGAGATAATTTAATTCATTATTTAATTAATACACCAAATTAATCATATGCGCTCAATCCGGCTGCAGAGTTCCCATGTGAGGTGCTTGCATGGGCAATGCATCACTGAGTCGATCTGTTCTCTTATTTATACTTTAAAATGCCCGATTAGTGTAAATACACTCCCAAATACGTACCAATTCCCATCTCTCTCTCCTCGATCTCTCTCTCTCTAATCAACGATGGCGAAGCTCTTTTTTCCATTAGCAATCTTTCTTGGAGTATACAGTCTCTCGACATATGTCACTGCATTCACAGCATCTGGCTGGACTAAAGGTCATGCCACATTCTATGGAGGAAGTGATGCCTCTGGAACTATGGGTACGTACATAGCTTTGTTTATTTCTGTTGTTTGATATTCATTCCAAATGCCGAAACAAATAGTTGTTTGTAAAAGAAAGTATGCGGAAATTGCTTCCCTTACTCACTTTTTGTAATGATTAATCGAACTCTTCACCTATCCTAATTCTAACGTGTTACGGGTTGTGCACTGCAGGGGGAGCTTGTGGATATGGCAACCTGTATTCCACCAGGTACGGGACTAGGACGGCGGCTTTAAGTACCGCCCTGTTTAACGACGGAGCTTCATGTGGACAATGCTATAAGATAATATGCGACTACAGCACAGATTCTAGATGGTGCATAAAAGGAAGGTCCGTGACAATTACTGCAACAAACTTTTGTCCTCCCAATTTTGATCTTCCAAACAACAATGGAGGATGGTGCAACCCACCCCTTCAGCATTTCGACATGGCTCAGCCTGCCTGGGAAAAGATCGGAATTTACAGCGGTGGCATCATCCCCGTCCTGTTCCAAAGGTAACTTTAATTAGTCCGAAAACTAAACTTCAAACCTTGAATTAGTTCGAATTTAGATCATTAATTTCTGATCCGAAGTTGATATGTTATCGATAATGTGTTGATATCATTGTAACTTACATTATGTATCGACATGTTATAAACCATACCAATATAATATCTATGACAAAACCAATCAACATGTTATCGACACGTAGATTTTCAGCAACCTCAACGCATTCATCGTCTTTGCACAAAGAATTTCCGTATTGAACCCTTTGTGTACTGTAGTGTAATATATTAATGGGAATTGGATCATGTGTGTGCAGGGTACCATGCAAGAAGAAAGGCGGTGTGAGATTCACAATAAATGGGAGGAACTACTTTGAGCTTGTGCTGATCACCAATGTCGGAGGAGCTGGATCTATCACGTCTGCTTACATTAAAGGATCCCAAACTGGTTGGATGGCAATGTCCATGAATTGGGGAGCAAACTGGCAGTCCAACGCCTACCTCAACGGCCAATCTCTGTCGTTCAGAGTCACCACAACCGACGGCGAAACTCAACTGTTTAACGACATTGCTCCCGCCAACTGGGGATTTGGCCAAACGTTCACCAGCAACGTACAGTTCTCATAATTAAGCTGGTGGTGGTTTAATTAATTCAAGTGGCTGCTTTTACGGTTCTGGGTTAATTAACGGCAGAGGCGTGCTTATATTATTTTTCAAGAGGCAGCCCGCCACATTTTTTGGGTTTATCAAATTAAGTGATTATATGTTGTCATTTCTGATGCCCAGAAATCAAGTATAGGGCTCGATCCCAAAACAACATCCGTTTGTACCGTTTGAATAAGAAGCGCCGTGAAGATGCAGCTTCAACCATGTAGAAATATTTGGTGTAATAGTTTAATCTTCTTCGAAATCATAATGCCCTATAATTCATGTTGTACTTCATTAGCATCGGTTATTAAACTGCATGATTTTTGGTCTAAAATGTACTTAATTAAGATTGAAGCTTATGGCACATGTACACTTTTACTGTGTAAAAGAAAGTATTTTAAAGATTTTTTTTTTTAAATTAGGGATAGTGATGTAAAGGTCATCTTTTTACAATATCATTACCCTCACGTACTTTTAAGTGGCAATTACAGATCTAGATAATGAATAATCCATTAACCTCAGTCGATCCACGTGAAGAAGAATACTTGGTTGATGAAGCAATTGCATGGATAACTACTTCAGCCAAAGACTTGTAGCTCACGTCCAAGCTATATGTGTCATGCAATATATCATTGATTATTACTATATATATCTGCATTTTTTTTGGCGTAACCTCCCATACCATGATGTATGATTACCAACTTAATGACCGATTACGATGTCACCACTCAGCTCCCAATTAGGTCTTTGCCAATATTTCTTGTATCACAAGCCTTCTCGACCTGTTTATGGTGAGCAAGCACAAGTAAATATGTTCTTCAAGCTCCTCTAGCTGCTCCACAAAGCTATCCTCACTCGCATGAAATTCCCTCACCACCTTCTTAAATATGTCACAGTTTGAAGATGATCCACCATTATTAGTACTAATTATGTTCCTCACACTGCTAACACACATTCTGGCGACAGCTTTCCTGTGCTCCACCTCGTCGTACAACCGCCTCACCATCCGGCTCATTGTATCGAAATCATTGATCAAAATATAAACCCCTTTCGCCGCCACGTCAAGTTGCTGCCCGTGGCTCTCGGGAAACCTAGTCTTCAACCACTCCGCTGCGGAGTCCATTTTTCTCGCGCACAAACCCAACGAGCAGGCTATGAGCGCCGGCGCCACCACGATTCCAATCATGCTGTGGATTGCAAACACAAGCAACGCGATCAAAAGCGCGGTATGTGACACCACCAGACCAACCCCTCCAACCTTTTTGCATATTCTGTTACGCTTTGAGGCCCTTCGCACCTTTTTGTGCTTTAAAATCAGCCTATCGAATAACGCCACGTAGCTATCATGAATGTGACGGAACGGCCCAGGGCTGATTATCGACAACGGATTTTTAGCTAGGGCAAATGTGCCAAGCTCCCCGAAAATTTCCAGGCATTGTTCATCATCAGTAATGTCGATATTATCATTATAAAGTAGGTGAACTCTTTGGCTGAGTATTAATACGAGCTTCTTCGTGTGTCGGTTTTCGGCACGGGTTTGGTGGATGCTATGCAGGAGCACGTCACATATGTGGCAGGCGTCTAAGCTGGCTTCGAAGTAGTCGGTGAGAAGGTGGTGGAGATTTAAGCCCTCCTCATCGATGATGTTTTTAAGGGTTTCTTGCCGTGGTTCGAGCAAATATTCGGAGCGGTCCAACACCATATTAGACAGAAGCGACGAGCTAGACGAAGGAAGCCGGCTAGTGCTAGTGCTAGTGCTTGGCAGCTGTTCGTGAACCCTATCCCACATTTCTACGTACGACTTTGTTCTGAAAACTTCCATGTATTCTTCGTTCACGCTTGACTTGCTGGAGAAGCCATTGCCGCCGACATTGTCTTTTTCTCTTCCTGAAATTAATATACCAATCAATTAAAGCAATATCTATTGATTCTTCAAAAACAACATAATAATTTTTTTGAAATTGTGAAATAATCAACTAGTAATCATAAGTTAAGGAAATTAACATGCATAGAAATATAGAAATCGGAACTCACTTGGCTTGGAGAACGCAGATCTCAACTTGGTTCGTAGGGTTTTCCTCATCTTAGACATGATCATCAAAATAAAATAATAGGGATATAAATATATATTTCGATCGACGGAAGATGTTTAAATGGAGCTGCTAACTTGTTCTCTCTCTAAAATCGAAGGACAGTCGAAGCGGTTTAAAAAGAAAGAAGATATGGAGAAAGTTGGCATATAGACACGCAGAGAGAGAGAGAGAGAGAGAGAGAGAGAGAGAGAGAGAGAGAGAGAGAGAGAGAGAGAGAGCAAGAGAGACGACACCCAGTTGGCAGTTATAGGCTTAAGTTTTGTGGCTTTGGTCACACGTCAGAGTCCCTCACACGTTTTGCTCTTTCTCTCTACGTGTATGGCTTTCAAGCTATATATATTATATTGAACAAACGATATTATTTACTTTGACGTGTAAAATATAAACTTATTCATATAAATACATCTTATCCTCCTATATCTTCTATGTGTATTTATTCATCTATCTCGTCAATAAATATCGTACTAAAAACCTTTGTATATAGCACTATAAAGAAGGAAAGAAACCCTTTATTAAAATGAATGGTTGGTGTGAAAATTGTCCAATAATGATTTGATTAGTTGCTATAATTTACGTGTTTTATTTGAAGATTTTGTATCGTTGTGCCATAAAAGGACATCACTAATAGGTAAGATGTATTTATATGAATAAATAAGTTCACAAAAATGTTACTGAATATCGCAATAATGTAGCCATTCAGAAATGTTCAAACAACAATCTATGATAAGCATGATCAAATGGATAATTTAGTACTACACGCCGTGACTAAATGAAGCAACATGCATTTGATGGAGATAAGCATTAGTTTTGTACTCGGATGGGCCCTTGCAATCAAGAATTTCTCCGTTTTGCATAAGTATGGACATGCGAGCTCCCCACATTTTCTACATGGAAGCTCAACTGGGTCATCTTTAGCGCCATTCTTGACTACAGACAATCTTGAATGTAAAAATTTGCATTGCATACACCCTTCCTTTTCGTCACTCTCGTTATGTCACATGAAACGAGGGGAGTATGCCTCCTGTGGCAAGTTATTTTCATTTTTGTAGTTAAAATAGACTAAAACTAAATATTTTGTCCCCGTTTACTTATTAACGTATTTCTTTGTCATTTTTATTTTATACATAAAGTAGTGGGGATTGGTAAGTGGAATATAGACGAATAAAAGGTTAAATGTTCGTAAGAATTGCAAGTCTCTTACTATATTGAGAAACAAGCTGTAGTGCAAAACGTTATACCGGCCAACAAAATAAAAGAATAGTCACTTGTTCTGAATTAAATGTTTAAGTCAAGGAAGAAATACAAGAAGAAGGGCGGAGGAATTGCTCCTACATGTACGCGGCAATTTAACGATAGCACAATGAGTCTTTTGACCCAACCGTGACTAATTCAAATAACATAAACTTGCCTTTGATATGGATTAAATCCCATATCCATGACACATATACTTATTGACTTGGCTTATATAAAAGAAATTTATTTCAGCACACACTTTTATTGCTTTAGCGACTAGGATAATAAAACCCAAATGATTAACTATACGAAAGAGCGCAATAGAAAACAATCGTCTGAGTAGACCCTAACACTCAGAAGCTCTAAAATTTGGAGATATTTGAGCATTAGCATTAGGGTCAGCAGCAATGTCAATGACAAATCGGTACCTAACGTCATTCTTTGCAACGCGGTCCAATGCCTCGTTGATTTTGTCCGGCGTTGTAAGCTCAATGTTGCATGTAATCTTGTGCTTCCCGCATAAATCCATCATCTCCTTTATCTCAGTTATTCCTCCTATCATGCTCTCTTCCCTGTATTACGTGCACGTCAATCCATCAATTACAATGCCATTGTATGCATATGTTCGTTATTTTCTACAAAAATTAGAAATTAATTCATCGTGTTTTTTTAATGCTTACCAAATATAAGAGGAAATGAAGGCAATTCAAATGGTTGATCCGGTGCACTGAAGTCGAGTGTCCTCTTCCCTTTCTGCAGTCGTCATCATCATCATCGTCATTAACTTTAATTAATCCTGAATTAATTTTTTCTAAAAGTAAAATAGAGAAGAACAACACAAATTGGAATAAAACCTGCAATTGTTGAGGATCAGTACTGACGAGGAAGTCGTCGGCACCCAAATGCTCTTTGGCCGGAGAGGTGCTGATGACAGTTACGTGGTGACCAAAGGCTTTCCCAAACTTCACCGCCACGTGTCCCAGACCCCCGAGCCCAACCACGCCGATCTTCTTCCCCGTTGGTTTGTGTAGGTTGTGGTCTTTCATGGGGGTGAACACCGTCGCCCCCGCACACAATAGCGGCGCTGCTGCATCTAACGGTAGGTTCTGTGGTATGTGTACCACGTACCTTCATTGCAATACATGTTCACATTACTTAATTGTTAATCACATGACCAACTCTTTTTATCTATGTTAATTAATCAATGCCTTATAGTTAAACATATATTTAATTTGCTCTGCTGAGCTGGCAATGCTAGAGACCAAATAATTAAGCACGCGGAACAAAATAAGGTAAAAGTTTAGGTTTGAGCTATATTTTCCATTATTGCCAATTAGTTTTAAGAATTATTTTAGTATTCAAAATGGTTTGCGCAAGTGAAGTTGGAAGACCACATGTGCTTATACAGATAAAATTATTCACATGTGAGTTCTATCACACTTTGCCCAACACCCTCACAGACCTTATTGCAAAGTCAGATGCCCAGCTCTATCTACAACTTTTACAAAAGGGATAACCACGAAGCGCATCAAAACTCTGACAAAGAGGAAGGGAGTGTTTACTTCTATCTAACTTGGTGAAGCACACCCCAACTTTTGAAGGTAGTAGGTTCGGAAAGAGAGATAAAAAGACAAGATAATTAAACTTTGGTGATTAATAAGCCTACCGAGTTTATCAGTTAGTTACCTGTGATCTGCGACCAACATCTTGGAGTAGCCACCGTAGGTGATACTGCCGTCCCAGAATATGCCATTGTATGTAAACTGGAGCTGGTCGCAGTAGTTCTCTTGGGAGGATTTGCAGAACTCGCACTCCAAACATGTTGCCGCCAAACACCCAACCCCAACTCTGTCTCCTTCCTTGAACTCCTTCACGTTGCTCCCAGCTTTCGTGATCAGCCCTGTAATCTCATGCCTACATAGAGTACCACCATACACACATTATCACATTAACATGTCTTACTCATGTAACGATGATGTCACTTATATAACAGCATCTGAAATCAATCGCCACCACACAGTCAGCATTCCCGCATAATGAAGTAAGTTACTCTCGTCTCAAACAAACCGACGTGAGAGAGAGAGAGAGAGAGAGAGAGAGAGAGATGAATTATTAATTACCCGGGAACTACGGGATACATGGTCATGCCCCAGTCATTCTTAGCAAAGTGGAGATCAGTGTGGCATATCCCACAGTACAAGATCTTTATGGTCACATCATTGATCCCATTTTCTCTGTATTTGTATAGCATTTTGAAGATTAGTTGAGCAACAATCGATTAAATACTTACACTTAAAGAAGAAAATGAAAGTTATATAATTGTAATATGCATGTATAAATATGTGTGTGTATATGATGTACCTTCGTTTGAAGACGAAAGGAGTAACCTCGCCGAGGAATCGTGAGCTGCCCACCCAGAAACTGTCTGCTTGTGATTTGGAGTTGTCAGAGCCATGTTAGATCCGGTCTTGGGATACACAAAACTCACTCGGAACAACTCAATATGTATAACACGTATGGGGGCAAAGAACCAGGCATGTTGACATATAAATAACAGTTTTAAGCGACCATGTGACTCTTGTAGATAATTCATCATGTGTGAATAACACCTAAAGTTATAAACAATGAGCTTAGTACTTTATAGGACCTGCAGGTGCTATGTAATTTCGTACTTGACTAGTTGACCTGACTCAACTTGGTTCGTAGGGTTTTCCTAATCTTAGACACGATTATGTAAATACATAATATGTATATATGATCATTCTTCGGAAGATGTTTAACGGGGCTGCTAACTTGTTCACTCTCTCAAATTGCAGTAGAGTCGAAGCGGTTTAAAAAGAAAGAAGATATGGATAAAGTTGAGAGATTTTTCAATGTGACAGTCACACGAGGTGGTACATCAAGTGTAAATGGTGGGTTATGTATGTTAAAAGGTTAATAATTAAAAATTAAAAATTTTCACCACTTGCATAAAAATACGTGGTGTACTATCCGTATTTCCATCATAACTAAAAATTTTTCGATAAAGTTGGCGTGTATATATATGCAGAGAGAGAGAGAGAGAGAGAGAGAGAGAGAGAGAGATGTGGTCGACACCCAGTCGGCATTTATAGGCTTATAGCACCACCTGGTTTGTGGCTCTGGTCACACGCCAGATTCTCCTCACACGTTTTGCTCGCTCTGCACGTGTAAGGCTTTCAAGCTCAGTTATAATGAATCTAGAGAGAGAACGTCCCATGTTTTTTTAATTCGGATCTGTCTGATCAGATAGAGAAAACCAAACCAATTATTATTTGCCAAATTCAAGCAAAACATATAAAATTATGAATAATATTAAAGAAATTAAACTTTTTAAATCAAATTAACAAAACAAATGATGTGGCTATAAATAAGTGTTAATTAGCATGCTTGTTTCTTTTTGGTGAAACCTCATTTAGTTTGCAAATTTGATTTAAAAGTTTGGTCTCCCATATCATTTTCCTAACAATATTGCAGCAGATAACTCGACTGCCAAATTTCATGCTACTACTGCTCAATTAGTTTCGTTTCTAAATATCTAGCTCCAAGTTCCTCATTTCATGATCATATGTACGCTATAAATTAAAAATATAAGATTAATTCTTCTTTTCCTTTGTCAACTTCTTTATTTTTTTCTCTTTTATTGAGTTCCTAATTTTATGTACCGTGCTTTAAATTTGCACTAAACATGAATTTGAAGATTTAACTTTTGTAATATAGCACTATTAGTGGAAGACGAATTGATTTGGTTCGAAAAATCTCCTGATTGATTGTTTATATGTCATTGAGAATAGTCATAATTTATAAAGTTGGTGCAAAACACTATTTTTCTATTTGGTTGGGTTTAAATTTTCGGCAAATTTTTTATCACATAAATGCATCTTATCCTTCTACATGTACTTATTCATCTATCTCGCCCATGAACATCGTCAAAAATCGTTATATATAGCACTATGAAGAAGGGAAAAAAACCTTTTGATAAATTATTTAAAATGGAATGATTAATGTAAAAATTGTCTAATGATTGATTAGTTACTATATAATACGTGTTTTATTTGAAGATGTTGAATCGTTGTGCCATAAAAGGAGGTAAGGATCGGTCATAAAGATGTTACTGAGTATCGCAAAAGTGTAGCCATGCAGAAATGTTCAAACAAACAATCTAAAGCATGGTCACCACACGCACGTGACTAAGCTCTGGTTTGGTATTGATGTGATTATGAAAAAAATTGGGATAAAAAAAAGCTTTCATATGTTTGGTAAATATTTAGCTTCAGTTTTTTTTCTTCACAATTTTGGGTGAAAAAAAGCCAAAAACAAGAAGCTGCAAAACCCAGCTTTGAAAAACCGACTTTTTTTCACATATATTTTACATAAAAGTTTATCAAACATTATAATACTGTTTTTTTTTTCAAAAGCATTTTTACAAAAAAAATTTACTAAACACTATGTTGCTTTATTTCAAAGTTACTTATTTTTACAGCATAGTAGAAACATTTTTTTTTTCAAAGTACAGCAATACCAAACCAGTCATAAATGAAGCAACACGCATTTGATGGCTCAAAAGATGAACATTAGTTTTGTGCTCGATTGGGCCTTTGCAATCAAGAAGTCCAACTGACCCATTTTTCAACGTCCTTCTTGATCAGAGACAACCTTAAATGTAAAGGAAAATTAATGAAAATGACTTGAAAACTTTGAGTTTTAATGATAAGGCCAAAATAAATGGTAAAGTGAATAGTACAAGGATTAACTTTTTAGTGTAAAAATGTGATTTTTCATTAAAGTGAACAGTACCAGGAGCTTTTCGTTAAAGTTCCCTAAATGTAAAGGATTGCATACACCCCTCCTTTTTGTCACTCTCGTTATCAGTAGTGTATAACGAGGGAGTATGCGTCATGCGGCGAGTTATTTTCATTTTCTTTAGAGCTAAAATATTCTTCAACATTTTAGTTAAATATTTTCCCGTCTACTTATTAACGTATTTGTTTGCCGCTTTTATTTCATATATAAAATAGTGGGGATTGGTAGGGCAAAAATAGACGAATAAAAGGATAAATGCTTTTAAAAATTTTAACTGCAGGTCTCTTACTATTTTGTGCAAAACGTTAGACCGGCCAACAAAAGAAAAGATCAGTCACTTGTTCTTAATTAAATGTGTGATTAAAGAAAGAAATATAAAAAGAAGGCTATTTAGTACAACTGTCTAATGTTATTCTTCTTTCCTTGTAAGTGAGAAATTTTAAGTTGATTCTCGTTAAAGATGAAGTCGAACCACATTAGTGTTAACTAGCATTTTGTGAGGTTAAACTCTCTTTCTTTCTCTCAATGTAAATAATATCATTTGTTTATAAAAAAAAAAAATATAAGGAGAAGGTCAGAGGAATTACTCCAACATGTTGTACGCGACAATTTATTATTTAACAACAGGACAATGAGTCCTTGACACAACCGTGCTCCGAGAGTTTCTCCACAACTTCTTGAGAGTTTCTCCACAACTTCTTGAGTCTTGACCCAACTTTTAAAACAAAAAAAAGACTCAACCAATTGACTAATTCAAAGAACATAAACTTGGCTTTGAATTTAACTCTCATGTACTATACTTATAGACTTGGCTTATAAAAAAAAAAATTTATTTCCGAACACATTTTTATCGCTTTATTGACTTGGGATAATAAAACCTAAGAAATAAAGTGATGATTAACTATACGAGAGAGCACAATAGGAAACAATAGTCGGAGTAGACCCCAACACTCAAAAGCTCTAAAGTTTGGAAGGCATTCGAGCCTTAGCATCAGCAGCAGCAATGTCAATGACAAATCGGTACCTAACATCATTCTTTGCAACGCGGTCCAACGCCTCGTTGATTTTGTCCGGCGTTGTAAGCTCAATGTCGCACGTTATGTTGTGCTTCCCGCATAAATTCATCATCTCCCTTGTCTCACTAATTCCTCCTATCACACTTCCCTTCACTGCTCTCTTCCCTGTGTTACGTGCACGTCAATCCATTAATTACAGTGCCATTGCATGCATATTCATTATTTTCTACAAAAATTGCAAATTAATAATCGTGTTTTGTTTAGTACGTACCAAATATCAGAGGAAATGAAGGCAATTCAAATGGCTGGTCCGGTGCACCCACAACCACCATAGTTCCATTCACTTTGAGCAGTTCTAAGATGGACCCAAGCGAGTGCTTAGCGGACACTGTATTTAATATGAAGTCGAGTGTCCTCTTCCCTTTCTGCAATCATCATCATTAACTTTAATTAATCCTTAATTAATTTATTCTAAAGGTTTACATAGAGAATAACAAAAAACAACACAAATTGAAGTATAACCTGCAGTTGTTGAGGATCAGTGCTGACAAGGAAGTCGTCGGCACCCAAATGCTCTTTAGCCTCTTTCTCTTTGGCCGGAGAGGTGCTGATGACAGTGACATGGTGACCAAAGGCTTTCCCAAACTTCACTGCTACGTGTCCCAGACCTCCGAGGCCAACCACCCCGATCTTCTTCCCCGTTGTTTTGTGGAGCTTGTGGTCTTTCATGGGGGTGAACACCGTTACCCCCGCGCACAATAGCGGCGCTGTTGCATCCAACGGCAGATTCTCTGGTATGTGTACCACGTACCTTCATTGTAATACGTTCACGTTACTTAATCACATCACCAACTATTTTTATATATGCTAATTAATCATTGACTTATAGTTAAAACAGATTTAATTTGCTCTGCTTAGCTGGCGATGCTAGAGACCAAATTATTAAGCACGCTGAAAAAAATAAGTTAGAAGTTTAGGATTTGAGCTATTTTCCATCGGCAACTGCCAATTAGTTTAAGGGTTTATTCTGGTATTCAAGATGGTCTGCGCAAGTAAAGTCGAAGGGCCACATATGATCATCCAGATAAAATTATTCACATATATTAGAGTCTCGTGTCGATAAGTTAAAGAAACTTTGCATGAATTTATAACGATTCTCTGTTACGCTTTGCCTACACCCCAAAAACCTTATCGCAAAGTCAGATGCCCAGCTTTTCAATCTACAACTTTTGCAAAAAGGACAACCAGAAAGCGCCTCAAAACTCTGACAAAGAGGATCGGGGTGTTTATTTCTATCTAACTTGGTGAAGCACACCCCATCTTTTGAAGGTAGTAGGTTCGGAAATAGAGATAAAAATAGACAAGATAATTAATAAACTAAGGTGATTAATAAGCCTACCGAGTTTTTAAGAACATCAGTTAGTTACCTGTGATCTGCGACCAACATCTTGGAGTAGCCACCGTAGGTGATACTGCCGTCCCAGAAGATGCCGTTGTATGTAAACTGGAGCTGGTCGCAGTAGTTCTCTTGGGAGGATTTGCAGAACTCACACTCCAAACATGTCGCCGCCAAACACCCAACCCCGACTCTGTCTCCTTCCTTGAACTCCTTCACGTTGCTCCCAACTTTCGTGATCAGCCCTGTAATCTCATGCCTATATGTATAGTACCACCATACACAGAGTGTCATTAACATGTCTATTAACGACGATGTAAGGATGCTGTCGCAATAGTTCTCTTGAGAGAGATATGTATTATTATTTATTAGTTACCCGGGAACTACGGGATACATGGTCATGCCCCAGTCATTCTTAGCAAAGTGGAGATCAGTGTGGCATATCCCACAGTACAAGACCTTTATGGTCACATCGTTGATCCCATTTTCTCTGTATTTGTATAGCATTTTGAAGATTAGTTGAACAACAATCGAATTAAAGAAGAAAATGAAAGTTATATAATTGTAATTATTATGCATATGTGTGTATATATATGTACCTTCGTTTGAAGACGAAAGGAGTAATCTTGCCGGAGGGATCGTGAGCTGCCCATCCAGAAACTGTCTGTGTGTGATTTGGAGTCGTCTGAGCCATGACTAGCTATTAGAGTCAGATTGGCCTTTGGTCTTGGGATGCAGAAACTCACTCGGCACAACTCAATATATATAACAGTCCCACGCGACCCATGATCATGAGTCGCATGACTCTTGTAAATAATTCATCATTTGTTAATAACACAAAGTTATAGGAAATGACATCTGCAGCTGCAGGTGCTATATCATTTCCTACTTGACTAGTTGACTTGACTCAACGGCTTCCCACTCTCTAAAAAGATTGACTATTAATATGCGGTTGGTGACAACAATATCCTAGTGCGAGCAACCTAACTTTTTTTTGTTTGGTCTAACTTTTCAATGTGAATTGAGCTTATTTTTCACAACCATGACGTGTTTTGTTTTTTATATCATTGAAGATGCTTGTGTTTTTTGTTTTTATTTAGCATTCGTGTTTTTATTTAAAAAATGTAATTTTTGTTTAATTTTGTATATTTTATAAAATTAATTATTTCAAAGAGAGTCAGGACATGACCGGCTAGAGAAGAGATCGACACTACACTACGTAGTTACTAGCTGGGCAGGTGAATCTTCGTTGAATGCGCGATCGACACTACGACACTACACTACGTAGTTAATTTTGGAGATCCCTGGAGGACACGAGTCTAAACGCTATGTTGAATGCGCGATCGACATTACACTATGTAGTTACTAGCCGGGCAGGTGAATCTTCGTCAGGTTATTAAATTGAATATTGAATAGTTTTTTGAGCTAGATTTGTAAAATTATACATCAAGGCCCGTAACATTTGGTGGAATTTAGTATGTTAAAGCCCATATTTAGAAAAGTATGATGGCAAATAAGCCCAATAAATCCCAGATCAACGTTCCTTTATTTCATTTTTCATTTATCTTTTTTGTTTTTTTCTTGTCTGTATATTTGTTGTTATTGACAAGCTGGACAGATTATAAATTTGAAAGAGAAACCAACTCCAATAATATAAATAGTAATCAACATGATTAGAC
Organism: Malus sylvestris; assembly: GCF_916048215.2. Classification (NCBI taxonomy): domain Eukaryota; kingdom Viridiplantae; phylum Streptophyta; class Magnoliopsida; order Rosales; family Rosaceae; genus Malus; species Malus sylvestris. Next base: position 463,452 of record NC_062274.1, read on the forward strand.
AGAAATTGAAATAAATTGCAATATTAGGGAACAAACCATTTATCCTTTTACCAAAAGGTATTTATGATTTTTCTTTTTGATTTTTTTTATTTCTATAAAAAACCAAGAAGAAGAAAAAGTGGTCTCACAAATTTAAATAGGTTAAGTAAGAATTTAACTAATATGTAAGTTTAATGATATTTATCTTTTTATTACAAGTAAGAGATTTTAAATTTAAAACTCATAAATAGAGAATTCGTAACTAATATATTTTCCTGCGTCATCAATGTAAACATATTGTTGTATAATTTTTTTTTTTTTAAATTTCATAACCTAACCTAAAATGAGAATAACTCACCACCTACCCTAAAAAGAGAATAAAATCGTTGCATCCAGAATTGATTAAGACAATGTGCTTCCTTTACAATAAAATTTAAATCTTATCTCCATAAATTAGAGGAAAATAAAAATATAGCTTACAAAAAAAATAAAAATAAAAATGGTTTCCTCACCTTAAAAGGTTTAGGAGAAGTCGACACAATCCAAATCAAATACCGCCGCTGATACCAAAATCACAGAGAAGAGGTTAAAACAGTAATTGTCGACTCAGAAAGAAGGACGGATATAAAAACGTAATAGAATAAACCGAAAGGGGGTTTTCAGTAATTGAGAGTGGTATCATAAGAAAACCTGTTAGATTTAGCTTTGTAGGCTCCAGTTTCCTTCGAGTTCTGAGAGAGAGAAAGCAGAGAGGAGAGAGAGAGAGAGGGAGGAGCACGGCGGAGAGTCACGCCGTTGGTTCTGAGTGTCGACGGTTGCTTGTGATTTGCACGTGCAAGATCCGTTTTAGCCTATCGAAATCCTGCATTCCGAAATTTCTAATTTCTTGAACCCAAAAACAATTCCTAAATCCTCTCCTTGAGTCTTTGCCAATCATCTTTTGTGAACTGATTAATTAATCAATTGTTTTTGTTTTGTTGTCTGATTAATTTATTGATTCCTTGTAAACTGATTAGTTTATATCCGTGCTCATAAATTGATCGGAGTTTTGTTTTTACTGCTGCAAACCCTAATTTGGAATGGCCATGGCTGCTGATTCTTCTGTCAATCACCACTCTCCGAGTGGCCCTGAATTTTCCACCGATGGTGGCGGCGGCGTTGTCGATAAGAGAAGTAGTTTACCCTCTCCGTGGGCGAAAGTTGTCCGAGGAGGTGAACTAGAGTCCGTCCAATCTCCGCCGTCCTTATCCTCATCGTTGTCCTCATTGGGCAACTTGGCAGTGGAGCAAACCCCTTTTTCAGATTGCTCTCAATCCTCCAAAGCTGCTCGTTCTTCGCCGCCTCCGCATACGCCGGATGGTTTTTCAGCTGCTCACAGCCCCAATGGCCATAACAGCAATGCCGGTCGGCCAAAGAAGCCGGCTTGGAACAAGCCCTCCAACAGCGTAGTTGAGGTTAGTCCTGTAACTGTAATGGATGCTTCTTCTTGGCCTGCTTTATCCGAGTTGGCTAGGGCTTCACCTAAATTACCAGCTGATCCCTCTCCAAAGACTGTCTCCGAAACAATTGTCAACCAAGAATCAGTCCCTGTTTCCCAGGTTTGTTCACTATCACCTTCGTTTTTCCTTTTTTTATTTGTTTTGCTGCTGAAAAATATTAAGAAAAGGGAAAGAATGAATTGTTTAAATTTTGTGTAACCATTAATCAATTACTTACCTAATTAATCCAAACAGTTGTGCGGATTTTTGTTTCGTCAGGTGCCAAAATTGATGAAATAACTTAGATTCAGAAAGCTACTAACACATTATCCTGCATTTTCTCTCAAACCAGTGTAAAAGTTATCATATTTTCCTGAGTGGGATATTATTCTAACTTTTTAAGTACTGATAGTCATTCTATATGCACGATTGATCTTGTGTGTGGTTGATAGGGACCTGTTATAGCACATTCACCCAACTCCAAAAGACATCCTGCTAATAGTGCAAATCAGAATTCCACATCGAATCATGCACAAGCTCGGCAAAGATCAATTAAGCGTGGTGGCGGTGGCAACAATGGGGGTGGGCATGCACATAGTGGTTTCGGACACCCTGTCACCCCGCCACCACCACCACCATTCCCTGTTTTCCCTATTCTTCCTAATGGGTATGGCAATCTGGTACCAGCAATACCAGATCCTTCTCCACGAGATCCTTCATTCCGGGGCAGCAATTGGGATGCTAGACCAGTTGGTGGCTTTGTGCCGCAACCACACCCAGTAAACGACCATCGGAATTCTCGTAGGGGAAATTTTGGACCGCGCCCACGTGGAGATGGTCACTACCACAATAATCATGGAGGCAAACGTGACCAGGATCGTGGAAACTATATGAATCCCAGGGATGTCCACATGCATCAGCATAGAGCCCCTCCAATGGCTCTTGTAAGGCCATTACCACCAAATAATGCTGCATTCCCGCCCCAGCCTGCAAGACCCTTTGCAAACCCCATGGGTTTTCCTGGTGAGTATACTATTTTAATATAGTTTTATTATTTATTATTTTATTTTTTATATGTTTGGAAGTATAACTTATGTCTCTGTTCTTTCCAGAGTTTGTGTATATCCCTGCATTGCCCTTGGAGCCCATTCGAGGCATGCCACCGTTCATTTCTCAACCACCACATCCTGCAATGTTTTATCCTGTTGCAGAATCTCCTCTACCTTCATTGATAATCAACCAAATAGATTATTACTTCAGGTACATTTAATTCCCATCCTTCGTTGATTCACAATTTGTTAGCTGTATGAACAAATTCTTTAGTATCTTGAGAATTAACTGCCCAAGTTGTTTTCTTTGTTACTACAGTGATGCTAATTTAATAAAAGACGACTTTCTACGGTCCAACATGGATGCTCAGGGTTGGATTCCTATATCTCTAATAGCAAGCTTTCCTCGGGTATGTTATATATGTTGTTATTTATGTTTTTTATTTTTGGTAACTTGGGTATGTTATTTATGATTGATTAAGCACATTTTGCTCTCTTTGGGACATATATTATCGCAATAGTTCTCTATGTATAACATGATGAAACATCTAAATTTTCAAAAGACGTTTTAGTCTATAAAGTTAAAAACTGACTTCTCGTTGTGCGACAATGATTAATCGTTTGTAATATGTTCATGATATGTTACACATGATTTCGGAATAAAAGCTTCACCAAGTTAGGTATTATAACAAACAAATTGCATAACATTTATAGTTCTCTCTTAAGATGCTTGAATGGCAAAATGTTTTTCCTTAATCTAAGTCTCAACCTTTAGCTTTTCTGTTCATTGCCTTCCCTCTTGTGAAGTTTACATTCAGATGATTCTCTGCCTGAATCCATGCCATTAAAAATTTGTATGACAGGAATAACTTAGGATTATTTGTTTTCTTGGTATTTTTGTTCCCTTGAAGATTTGATATTTGCTAGGAAATGACTTTATTGAATGGAGAAAATCCTGTAGACGGAGAGCACGGTGATTGGTACTTTCTAAATGAATGGGGAATGCATAGAAACAAAAAATAACTGAAAACACAGAGAAAATTAGAGCCTATGCGACTTTTAGTTTGAAACCCCCAGGAGCGTACGTATCTCCATTGAGCTTATTTATTCGATGTTAATGCTTTCCTTGTCATCTTTGGCTACTTCAGTCAACTTTTGTTTCTTAAAAAAAATTATCCTTGTCCCTTTAAGTATCATTCATCCTCACTTGATGTTTTATTATTGTAGGTCAAGAGTTTGACAACCAATATCCAATTAATACTCGATTCCTTAAGAGGTTCCAGTATTGTTGAAGTACAGGTGAATTCCTTTAATATTTGCTGTTTTATTAAACATGCATTGTATTTTTAAAAAACATGTCCTACTGAAGAAAACTGATATATGTTTAGATTGTGAAATGAGGTATCTTCCGCCTTGTTGCTCAAAGGAAAAGATGACCTTTTGGCTCATTATAATGCCGACCAAATGAAACGACTTACATTAGGAACCAGTATTTTTTGTAAGGAAAATATAACAATTGTGCTGCCAATTTGTTGTTTTGGTCTAACACTTATGATTGTGACAGGATGATAAGGTGAGGAGGCGTAATGAATGGACCAAATGGATATCAACTGCTGGTCAGCTTCCACCTGAGTCAGGTTCACCATCCACACTATCCTCCAGTGTATTAAGTGATAACACACTTGCAAATTCTTTTGGAAAGATGACTGTGGAAGGACCTAGCCAAAATAGTATGACAGGTAAGCCAGATCCAAACTCTGTCGCTATTCCAGAGAGTTGTTCAACTGAGTCAACTAGCCAATCACAACTTCCTAATGGGGATGTTACTCAAACCGATCATTGAAGTCGAAGTAGATGTTTATCACTAAAAGGATTCAAGCAAAATCATGGAGACAAAGTGCACTTCCAATTTTGAAGGGTTTGCTAAGGTAATGGGGGAAGGGAGGTAGCTGTATAGCCTATACCGAGGGCATGCAAATTCTTTTCTTTATAAATCTGTTACTTTGCTTAGTTTTGGCATGTTTTTGAGGCTAGTACAGGAAACAAATAAGAAAATAACGATAAATTATTCTTCGATTGAGAAGAAGAAAGAGAAGAAGATGAAGAGAATCGAGCAAAGGAGAATCTGGAGGTCATTGGTTTGTATAGTTTGGATTTGGTGTGAATGTTTGTGGGTTTATTTTTTGGCGCGCATGACTCCACTTATAGAGTAGAGGTGTGATTTGAGCTGCAGTGCACTCTCTGTTTGTTTTCCACCAAAGGATGGTTAGACCTTTTGCTTGAATTTTCACAATTTTGTACTCCACTTATGTAACTTTTGCCCATCTTTATTTCTTTTCTTCTCCTTTTAAGTTTATTTCTTGTCAGATAAGTATGTTTCAGATTCTATCATATATGCACTTAAGTATTCATATATGTTTGTTTTAGGTTTCTTTTTCAAGATTTCTCAAATCATAAACGTTGATGGGGCTTCCTAATCGAATTGCAATGTTGCAATTTTCATGGAAGTTTCATCGTCATAGGGCTTCCTAATCGAATTGCAATGTCACATAAAGAGAAACTTGCACATGACATTGCATTTTAGGACCGTGAAACCACAGTAGTGGTCAAACTCTTTCATTTAAGTCCTTCCTCATTTCCTGGTTAGGGACCCATGTCACGTTCTCATTACTGGTTAAACTTTTGGGATCCTTTTCGTTTTTAATCTTTTCAACACACCATGAAATTGAGGGCTGAAGCTTTCTAACACATCTGGATCCAATTGCATTCAAAATCTATGCATATGTATATATCATGGTTTGTCAATGTGCATGAACATTTGGTACCTGACTAACACCACCATTACTGTTTCTATTCGACGAGCATTGTATGTTATTTAAAGACTGAAGACCCTTCTCAGTCCTCAACTCAGAATAAGCAGATCAAAGGAAAATTAATGAAATATCGATGTCATATATCAATAGCATATTGATACTACAAAAGAATATTTAAGTCATAAGTATTTTCGTCAAAGAGGGCTAGTGATATTTAGATTTTAAAAGGAGGGCTGTTTTAGATTGTAATTCAAGCCAATTTCCATAGATAAGGTACGTGATGATTCTTTTTGGAGGAAAAGGATCATCGCCGGATCTTTTCATACGGATTTTAGGAATCTCATGATCTTATTCGTTCATTATATATTGTGTGGTCAGAAATCAATTCAAAATTTAAAATTAAATATTAATAGTACTTAACGAAAACTGACTGCACGATATACGAACGGATAAGATCACGGGATCATTTTCCCTTTTTGGAGTCACGATAGCAACTTCCATGTATAAAAGTTATCCCCACGAAAGAGAAGTGGGCCAACATAGCATTGAAGTTACCCGTCAAATAGAAGACACTGAGAGAGAGGGCTTTATTGAAGTATTCTACCTCCTCCCCGGCATATAAAGATATCCTTCCACTGCCCTAAATTTTCCGGCTTCATCCATCTTCACCCCGCGAGTGATTCTATAAAACATGATTTCCACAACTACAAGTAGCTGTAGCACAAAGTCCATGGAAGATGTTTGGAAAGACATTAGCCTGGCGTCTCTTTCTCGTAACGCCAGCGACAACACCACCACCTCCACTCACCACCCCACTGCCGCTGCTTTTCGGGGCATCACGTTTCAAGATTTCTTGGCTTCTACTAGTACTACTTCCTCCAACATCGACCCACCACCACCCGCTGCTGCTAGTACTGTTCTACGCTTGAATTGTGGGACTCGATCTGATCTTAAACAGCATTTACTTGAAACCACTAGTGCTACTATCACTGGTCCTGCTCTATTGAAACCAAACCCAATTACTCGTCCTACTAGTACTAGTGTTACTACTACTACTACGAGGCCCAATTCTTTGAATAATCCCTCTTCAGTCTTCCCTTCTTGCTGCAAGAAAAGGGCTCTAGATGATCATGATCAAAATCGCGAGGATCATCACAACTCCACTAATGGCCGCCATAAGCGCATGATGAAGAATCGAGAGTCCGCTGCTCGCTCCAGAGCCCGAAAGCAGGAACCTTTCTGTCCATCTATTTCATTACTGATCGTGTGCTCTTACACTACTACTTTTGTTTTGTTTGGTTCGTGAATATATAGCATACTTTTGGAATTTGGATGCAGGCTTATACAAATGAGTTGGAGATTGAAATTGCACAGCTGCGGGAGGAAAATGCCAGGCTCAAGAGACAGCTGCAAGCAAAGTCGATGATCAATTCTGTATGTTTTTGCTTTCCTTTCAGCGTAGATTATAACTCGTATATATAAAAATAAATAAAGGAAAAATTAGTATCCGGTTCCTAGTTCTTACTGTTCATTGACTAAGATCTTATTAGTTCTCAAATTTTGATTTAAGTCCCTATCATTAATGTGATAATGAATTTACATGTTTATTATATAATTTTTAATATAAAAATTAGTAATTAATTTAGGGTTTAATACTCACACCTCTATTAAACTTCTAATTAATTTTCAATTCAAACATTTCCAAAATAATAAAAAATTAAATTAAATTAAGTTTGTACCTATTAGTTTTTTTTTTATATATATATAAAAAGATTCTCAATTTTTTTTAATCTTAAATGTACCCATTTTATATAATTTTTTAATTTTTTTAATCTTAAATGTACCCATTCTCAAATATATCAATTTGTTATATGTAAAATGTACGTTTTTTTTAATATAAAATCCATTCAAATTTTTTAATCCATGTTTAAACTTATATGGGTACATTTTTTTCGTTGATTTGAGAATGTATCCATGTTTTGGTACAATAACTTTTTTTGTTAATTTTGGTTAATGTACCCATACATATATGTACACACACACACAATATAATAGAGAGTATAATTTATATTTTATTATTTTTAATCCCATAAATTATGGGTTTTATTTAAAATCTTATTAATATAAACAATTACAAATTTCAATTTTTAATTTTTAATTTTTAATTTAAAAATATAGTAACTTACATTATTACATTAATGTTAGGGACCTCAATCAAAAACTAAAAACTAACAAGGTTTCAATCAAAGAATATTAATAGCTAGGGACCGCATCCAAAGTGTCCCATAAATAAATAAATAGGCTGATTGATTTTTCTGTGATTGCAGTCCTGCTTGGCTCCCTCTACCCTTGCTCAGCGGCTGCTTCCAAAAAGGCAAACCCTGTTCAGAACTTCAACAGCTCCATTTTGACCAGTTAAGGCAACCTCAAACTGCATGAAACAACCATTCCTTCCCTCCTATATGTAAAATGTTATGCCTTTCTTTTCTCTTTCATTCGCCTCCACCTTAACCTTATGCTTATCAGAAGAAATTAAAATAGTTTTGTTGAGAATGCGAATCCAATGTCGGAAGTTAAGGACTTTGCATGTGAATTGGACTACTTTCATATTACTAATTGATTTTACAGTGAAATCTCAACTTTTTCTAAATGTTTCGATAAACTTAACTTCTCGTATGTAAGTATTTTCTTTATCGCATTGTGTTTGTAGCATTATTCTTGTGCGATCGAGGGAGAGGGAGGAGTGGGTAGGGAACAGGTAAAATGCATGCTTCCAAACGAAAGCCATTTGCCACATATTGGTTAATCTATAATACTAGATGGGACATGTTTGGCTAATAATTAAAGTCATCGTATTTCCTAACCTTATCTCTCTCTCTCTCTCTCTCTCTCTCTCTCTCTCTCTCTCAAACTTCTTCTGTCTTCTTCAACTGAATTTTTTTTCTAGTTTCTATGGCAACTTTTGGAATTTTGCTCGGTAATTTTATGTTTGTCCTGCAAAATCCATGCATGTTTAATGTAAGCAATGTCGCACTAAATCAATGGTTTTACAGGTTACATTAAAACAATTAAAACGATATATAGAATTTCATATTTATACAAATTATATGATGTAAATAACGGTAAACTTTTGAAATGGTGTTACACAACTCAATATTGAGTCATGTAACAATATTTTTGAGCATTTATATACTGTAAAACACCCCACATTTGTTACATTATGAAATGTCTATGTACATGTGTTATTAAATAGATCAACTGACATAGCTTGTAGCTAGCTAGTACATTCGTTACATTATTATCATTCTTTTACAAATTATAAGATAATTACAATGCATGCTTAATCAAATTACGTCACAGTTAGGTATCAAGTTAACCATAAATATATATTGTTATTGTCATTCATGATCATGGGAATTGAAAAACCTCTTTATGAAGACAAATATAACTAACCAAAGACTCGTTGTTCACTTATTATATTAGTTTACTTGTGGTGTAAATTAATATATCGTGACATAAAATAACGTAAATACGGTACGCTTATCAATTATCATCTCAAGAAAATTGTTAATATAATCAAATCACCAAGTTGGTCCAATTATAAAACAATTTTTGTTTGCTTCATTGACAGTTCACACTCACACTTCACTAACATGTAATTATAATATTCTCGGTAATCATCTCTCTGGACTGAAGGGTTGTGGGAATGCAATTTTTAAGTTTGATGTGGGGGAGGGATCAATTTGGTGAAATGCTTTTGCAAATTGCAATTACTTAATTATTGATGAAGAGATAAGCATACCACTCTTGCCAAATTGCAATTAATTAATTATCAAACACAATATAAAAGCACAGAGAACGGTCTGGTGGTTTAATTTTTCACTTTTTGATAAAATTACGGATAAGGGTGGACGAACTGATGTGTTTTACTTTTAATTTGTAAAGTATGTTAAAAAAAATTAAATACACCTCTTATATTTTGAGCTGAACAATGACTGTCAGGTAGCCGAATTCCGACCGACACACCGAGAATTGCTTCGTTTACTCTTTAAGTAAGATTCGCTTCCCTCCTATTCTCATTCTTTTTCCTCCCCTCCTCTCACATATTACTTTTTGTCTTATTATCTTTATAAAAAAATTAATATAATATGTTGACGTGATTAAACCGTAATCATTCAAATAAGAAGAAATGAAAGAAAAGAAAAATTAGGAGGTCCTTCGCTGCCTGGTCGATGTCAGAGTTCATGTACGGTAATCGTGATCTGTGGGGATTGCATCATCACAAAGTCCATGGACACGATGAGGGTTTTGGACTCTATAGTTTTCAATTTGGGCCGACTCCCTACTCAAAGTAGTGGCCCGCCCAGTTGCGGTAGTCGAGCCGTTTTTCTTCTTGCTTTACCCTGAAATAAAGCAAAAATTACCCATATACTAAATTGTCATCAAAATTCAAAACCCCAAAAAAGTCAGTTCAAAATTTCTACCTCTATTTTATGTGTGGTTTCTATCATTGATTGACACGTATTAAGTTTATTTTATGTTCTGCTACACGAAAGAAACAGTGGGATTCTATGGTGAAGCCAACCCAGCCCAAACCCTCTAGAACCTACCCGTAATGTAATCACTGTTAAATTAAATGGCATAATTCATCTTTTTCATTTTTCTATTAAGTATTGAGTTTGACGTGTTTTTCCCAAGTGCGATGTTATCAAAGGCTTACATGTGAAAATGCTATTCTGTAAGTTGTGCTCTGCTACGCTAAAATTTCTAGTCTCCTTGGTTTATGAGTTTCTCTTTGTTATACGTATAATTACTGTATTTGTATTTAATGTGCATACATGGAAGACCCAATTTTCTTAGAAAATTAGAAGAGAAAATCATTATAAATTTGGCTCGCAACAGTAAGTTTGTGGCATCTGCAAGTTCCGGACAATGTTACTAATCATATTATTTCATTTCTTGCTATAAGTTATAACAGACCTCACTCGTTTCGGCTGTGTGTCCAAACGCTAAACCTAATTGGGTAATTTAAAAACTATTAATTGGATTGGATAAATTAAAATTTTATTGGCATTATTTTCTGTTTGAAATTTACAGTCAAATTAATTTGGTTTTTGATTGTTCCCTTTCCTGCAGTGTTGTAGGTAATTTAGTTTGCAAAGTATATCGTTGAGCATGCTTGCTTTTAAGGAGACCGTACGCAAACGAGGAACTGTTAGAAAGTGAATAGAATAAAGTTTTTGTCAGATGTAGGATCATCAAGGTTGTTTTCCATTAAAATTGCTTTAATGGAATTCTTGCTAAGATTTAAGCAAGCTAATTGCGCACTATTAAGAGAAAACTAACGCTTATGGAGGGATTCCATCCACTAATACAAAATTTAAGGCTAACTAATGTGGCTCGTCATTATTTAGTTATTGCGTTTGTTTTTCTAATTGTTTGTCAAATGTATAGAACTAATTTGGAGATTATGCACAACATAAAAAAATCTTTTAGAAACACATATTCCTCATGAACTATTGAGGGCACGGAGAGAAGAAGGTAAGTTGTTGGATGAATTGTGTGTGAATACAAGAACGAAAGCGATTTCCATTAAAATTGATACCACCAAAGCGTTGGAGTTAAGTACAGAGTGCCGAGACGCAACTTTGTATCTTGGCTGGTGCAAAATCCTTAATACTACCACTTGAAGTGGAGCACTTAACCATTTTGCCTTATCTTTGGGCTTTGGGCTTTGGGCTTTGGGCTTTTCGCTTCATAATTATGCACTTATGCTATAAGTGGTTTCATTAGAAACACTTGAACGTATTACATGATTAAGCATCTATCAAGTGCTTCTTCTTCAATAAACACTTCTATAAGATTATAACTCAGAAATACATTTTCATTTTTAAAAGAAAATTTTAAACATGACTCTCTTTTTGGAAACATTTTATTATTATTATTATTATTATTATTATTATTATTATTATTATTATTATTATTATTATTATTATTATTAGCATGGAATTCTTAATCTAAGAAGGGTACAAATTTTGAGGTTCATGGAGTTAAAAAAAAAAAAGAAGAAAAAAAGAAGAAAGAATAGCTAGAACGATGTGAGTTCTACTAGTATAACTAGAGAAATAAGAAAAAAATGGAAAAATGGAAATAGTAGTGGAGTACGTAGTGGAGCACTATTGAGTATATGATGCATTGAGTATGTGACATGTTTTGATGAGATCGAGAGTAATCACTTGTAAGATTTGAGGAAGGCTGCAGCTATTCTGTAAATATAACTCATAAGGGTGGGAATGGGGTTTCTTGTATCTAAATAACCACTAATCATTTCGTTTTCAGATTGATGTCAATACTCAAACATGTGAATATAGCATAAAGTATAGTCCACAACCACTATACATGCTTATCTCGCACGCACCACAAACGTGCATTCAAACCACCTTCCTAATTTTGTTTGTATTTTGAGAGAGAAGGATTTATATGCATCCTATCAATATTACTGTGACGTTTTAAGCCAATAGTATAATATAATGTGTAAGTTTATTTTCACATGGTAGTCTGTTATTGATTTTGGGATACTTTAAGTCATTGTTAAAGTTTAATAGATAGTTCAGTGTGTTACTACTAATCACACCGCTACTATCTCAACTTAATCACATGCATAGCTCGACATTACAAGAAACATCAATATAGTTGGCATTAAAACCATCCAATTTAAAGGGGATTTAATCATGAGGTTTGTAACGGGGGCATTTGCTTCAACCTTCTTGCTTGTATAGTCAAAGTAATCACGGATTAAAGGGGGTATAGTTAATTAGGCTGTTAGCCAATGACTCAAAGGCACGTGAAAATAGGCCATAGTTAAATAGCACTCAAATCAGTTCAAAACGCACTTTAAAGAATACTTTAGCCTTACACCCCACAAAATATCATTACAGAAGTGTAAGCGTGTGAGTCAGCACACAGATTCTAGGATTAAGCAAGTCCACTGATAAATCTGATACAAATATTCGACCGAAAAAAGATAAATATATCCGAAATTTCTTCAATCCTACTATGCAAGAAATTAGCCTTACCATTCAAAGTGCATGTGCATATATAATGGGGTCATTGTTCAGTTGAGTTGTTGATAAATAACCTGTTATCAAAATTTATGCTTAGATTGCTAATAATAGTATAATGGCAATGGCGTGCTCTGTAAACTATTTTCAGTTAGATATTTATTATAACGCGTGAAATAATACACTACATAACTTGTATTTTCAATTTCTATAAAGTTTCTCAAATTAGGATTAGGAATACTACTACGTACCAATACCATCACCACTGTACCGGCCTCCACCACCCCGATATCCAATTAATCCAATATAGATGAACGATGTGGCAATTAATGGAAATCAGATTATAAAATTAAGCAAGATAAGAGCGCAATAATTTGATTAATATGGGTGGGTTTAGAGTCTAGGTTCTAGAGATATAGCCTACTAATCCCACTATTGACTTGACGTATGTAGCCCAATTAAGATCTTTCCTCTTAACCACTTAAGTACGTAATCCTCGTCCTGTCACCTTTTATCTTCTATATATATATATATATGACACCAGTGAATTAGCTACCCAGGTACAAAAACAATCTCTTAGCTAGCTAGCTTAGCAGAGTGAAGTGCATGAACAAGAGAGAGATCAAAATGCGCATAAAAAACATCTCCGTTTTCACGTCTTTCGGTACTTTTCTCGTGCTCCTGATCATCGTCTCGTTTCATGTACAAACCAAAGCAGCTGATGGTGATGATCAGAATGCCGGGAGATGGAGTCGGAGCGACCGCGTTTATATCGTGTACATGGGTTCCGCGGCAGTCTCATCAACAAGTAGTGATGATCTTTCTTCCTTAAAGGATGATCATGCTCAGCTTCTCAGCTCTGTCAGAACACGGTCGGTAATTCTACGTATATTTTTAAGTATAATCAGGCTGTCCATTTAATCATGTACACGTACGTGTAACATGAAGATGAAGATTGGAACTACCTTTAGCTTGGAACTAATATGATTAACGTGTCTGTCTGTTTACTAATTAATTAGGTTATCCTACTAAATTGGAGCTAGTTAAGCTGTCCCCCCTTCCTAAACTTTACTACTTTATTCTGTCGTTAAAATTTTGATTTCATATGTTTATTGTAAGACGAAATTACTTGAAGTTGAAAGTTGAATAGTAAGGGTTATATTTGTGGGTGCAGGAAACCAAATGCAGTGGTGTACACATACAAGCATGGTTTCTCAGGGTTCGCGGCTCGTCTCTCGAACGAAGAGGCGAGATCCATTGCTGAAAAACCTGGAGTTGTATCAGTATTTCCCGATCCCTTATTGAAACTCCACACTACTCATTCTTGGGATTTCCTCAAGTATCAAACTGCTTTAAAAATCGACTCAAATCTTAACTCAAAAACCACGGACAGAGTTTCATCAGTTACCACCGATGGATCTGACACCATTATCGGTATTTTGGACACAGGTAACAAAATTGAGATTGTCCTTACAGTAAAATTGGAACAATACGGAGAAAATTAGCATGTTTCACGCGCAAGGATGACACACATGAATTGACTAAGGTTCGCAAGTCAATTAGATTAATAACGAAACCAAAAATTGAATCTAGGTATATGGCCCGAGTCGGAGAGCTTCAATGACAAAGATACGGGTCCGGTTCCGTCACGGTGGAAAGGAACGTGCATGAAATCCCATGATTTCAATTCCTCCAACTGTAATAGGTAATTTACTAACTCATCATTTAAATGTGTTACGAAAATTGATTTATTTCGTGAAATTATAGGTACTTAACAATCTGTTATTTTTATGATGAACGATCAGGAAGTTGATAGGAGCAAGGTTTTATAACACTTCTGAATCTGATGGCACGACAGAGATTGATTCACCAAGGGATACACTGGGACACGGCAGCCACGTGGCAGGAACAGCAGCAGGGACCGCTGTACCAGGCGCGTCCTACTACGGAGTAGCAGCTGGGACTGCCATAGGAGGCTCCCCGGGTTCAAGGATCGCCATGTACAAGGTATGCTCGGATGGAGGTTGTCGCGGCTCCGACATTTTAGCTGCCTTTGACGACGCGATTGCGGACGGGGTGGACGTTCTATCCCTCTCGCTTGGTTCAGCCAGTTGGTCTGCGCCGGAGTTGAGCAATGACCCCATTGCGATCGGAGCATTCCATGCAGTGGAGCAGGGGATTGCCGTTGTCTGCTTCGCCGGAAATGGTGGCCCTTACCCTGAAACCGTTGTGAACGTCGCACCTTGGATTTTGACAGTTGGCGCCACGACCATTGACCGAGATTTTGAGTCTGATGTGCTGTTGGGAGGGGGCAAGGTGATCAAGGGGAGAGGCATAAATTTTTCCAAACTCGAAAAACTGCCTGTCTACCCGTTGGTTTATGCTCTGTCTGCCGGCACACATGACGCTAATGAACTTAGTGCAAGGTAGTAATGCGATTTCAGGCTCCATCCCTAAAATTTCTGATTGGATATCTGTGATTCTCCGATCACATTGCTTCATGTACATTTTTCAGAAACTGCGAAGTAAATTCCATCGAGGCAGAAAAGATCAAGGGGAAGATTGTTCTGTGTGACACCGGCGGTGATTCTTCGAGGAATGGCCAGATTGACACAGTGAAGAGTCTGGGCGGAGTAGGTGTCATTTTTCAAGTAGAACATCCGGGGGTAGCTGCAGGTACATACGTAGCACTTCCGGCAACCGTCATCAGTGTAAAGGACGGTCAAGAAATCCTCTCCTATATCAACTCAACCAGGTAACCCTAACTCTGAAACCAAGCCAAATTTAACTTCATCAATTGGACCTTCATCTCAAAATTAATCGATTACTTATTTGTCAAGAAACCCAGTTGCAACCATCTTACCAACAGTGACGGTGACGAAGTATAAACCAGCGCCCATCGTCGTAAAATTTTCAGCCAGAGGACCTGCATCCGGCACAAGGAACATTCTCAAGGCAAGCCAGCTGGCTTCTCATTTCCGATACCTAATTTTCCAAGAAAAGAGAATACCAATATTTCTAACGTAGTTTGTTTGCTGCCTGATATTGCAGCACCTGGTGTGAACATTCTTGCACCATGGAAGGGCAATGATTCGTCTGTCGCTCTAGAAGGACAGGATCCGCCGCGATTCAATATCCTCTCGGGGACTTCCATGGCATGCCCCCATGTTTCGGGGATAGCGGCCACTGTCAAATCTCAAAATCCAACATGGAGTCCCTCTGCGATCAGATCAGCGATCATCACCACAGGTCGAGATTCTTATTTCACAGCATGTTTTACTTGTGAGCTCGGAAGTTCAAATGCAACTTTCTTTCTTTGCAGCATCTCAAACAAACAATCTGGGAATCCCATTTACTACAGAGAAAAATTCGACAGCCACGCCGTATGATTATGGCGCAGGGGAAGTGACGACAACCGGACCCTTACAACCAGGCCTGGTTTATGAAACCGAAACCGTTGACTACTTGAACTACCTGTGCTACTATGGCTACGACTTATCGAAAATTAAAACCATCTCAAGAACTGTTCCCAAAGAATTTTCTTGCCCCAAGGACTCCAATGCTGATTACATATCCAACATCAACTACCCTTCAATAGCAATTTCCAACTTTAATGGAAAAAAGAGCAAGAACGTAACCAGGAAGGTTACGAACGTTGCAGGAGATGGCGAAACGGTCTTCAGCGCTACTGTGGATGCGCCTAGCGGTCTAACTGTGAAAGCCTCTGCAATAAACAGCTGACCTAATAATATAGCAAACAGCTGCTGACAATGTAAAACCCGCGAATACCTGCTAAATGAAATGATAACACAAAATAAAACCCCGACCTGCTAATCAAATGCAACACCACAAGAAATCAAGAGATTGGCATGTCATGAAATGACTCCAAAGGATTTCAATGAAAACTTAAGCTGACCTCCACAGTCAATTTGGAAGGGGAAGCCCCTGCCTACAGCAGAAGCCACTCTTTATTTCAATCATTCATCTTCCCTAATCACCACATCCGACTCACTATGGTTTCATCACAATCCGGCCTTACCAATGCCAGTTTCCAATTATATTGGAAAAGACTACAATCTATACACATAAACTAAAATGCAATGATTTGGGTAAAATCAAAGAGGCCATATCAAATTGGAAATTCATTCTGCCTAAACAATCAATCAAATCAGAAGACAAGATTGAAGATAGAGTAAGAACCACATTTTAAATATATTATCATAACAAAAGAGAACCACTTAACATCGCAGTTTGCAGGTCTAGATGAGCTAGAAGTGAGGTGGAAGAAAATAACAGTCGTAAAGGACTTCACTGAGTCACAAAACGTTTCAGATAACAGATAGAAACTAAGTCACGAAACGTTTCAGATAACAGATAGAAACAGCACTCCACAACCACAGCTCATAAAAGAGTTCATCTCCAGGCCCTTCACTCAAAAGCCCATTGGTTCTCCCTGCGGACCTCCTCCTCTTCCTCGGGAGTAAAGTCGTTCTTAATGTTGAACGTCTTGCGAATCTCCTCAGGTGTTTTTCCCTTGATCATGTCCGCCACTGTTTGGCAAGTCAGGTCCAGCAAGCTCTTTATGTTCAAATAATTTGCAGCCTATAAACAACACAACTCAATAACATGTTTTCTCAATTAGTTTTACTACCAACAGAATACAGAAATACGTCATAGTACAAAGAAACATACATTGGGCACGTTCATAAGATCCTTTGCTAGAGCCTAGAGACAAGTAAAAATATTAAAAATCCAAGGGCTTCAGAAGCACTTGGGAGTGCTTTCCTAAAGAAGCACTTCCTATCACACCCAGAAGCACTTCTAAATTTTTTCTGCCAAACAGGCCCGTTGTAATCTTGTAGTCATCAAGTGATTAGTAAATATATAAGCACGAAAAATAATTAAAAAATATTTAATAATTAGACAAACAAATTCATGAATTTATTCCCCTAAAAGTTTCTAAAAACATCAAGACTTAGCAATCAGAAATCAGATAATCAGAAACCCTAAGGTAATAAAGCTGTAAAGTAATCGAACTGCAACAGCAGAATCGAAAAAGGAGGAAAAAAGAAGCAGACCAGGATGAGATCGAAAAGCGTGGCCTGGTCGACCTTGACGAATTCGGCGTCCCAAGCCTTGAGGTCTTCATCGACGGCGGGGCGTTCTTCGGGCTTAGCGGCCTCGACGTGCTTCCGGCAGTACTCGATGACCTTCGCCAAGATCTTGCTGGTGACGTTGGGCAGAGGGATCCCATTGTCGGCACAATCGTCCTCCACCATGTGCTTTATCGTCTGAGACTCCAAAGCCACCGCCTCGTCCACCTCAAAAGTCTCCCCGTCCGAGCTCTTCAGAGTTATCTTCCTCTCCGACGACATCGTTTGGATTGCTGCCTTAACCCGAAAACCCGAGAGAGAGAGATGATATTGGGATTTGATAGAGAACTGGAGAATTTGGAGGAAAAACAAAACAAGGTAATTTTATAAGAAGCCCGACAACTAGCTTCTCATTCTAATATAATATTTTTATTTAATAATTTAGTAATTTTATAAAAGGCATATATGTTTTGATGGCCTACGACATGATTGGAATAGTTAAAATAATTCTCACTCTCATTTTTATTTGTTGGAGAATTTTATTGAAAAATTTCCAGTACGGTTTATTTTAACGAAAAAATTACATTTTTACATTAAAAAGTTAATGCTGATATTATTTACTTTAACAAAAAATCATATTTTTACACTAAAAATTCAATATTGATACTATTTATTTTATCATTTATTTTGTCCTTATCATTAAAACTCAAAGTTTTCAAACCTTTTTTCATTATTATTATTATTTTTTTGGGTGAAGAAAGGAGATTACTGATGAGTAGATTTTATATTATATATTTTACCCTAATCTTAGTATATTTTGGTAAATATTTTGAAAGAATTTTGATACTTTGAATTGTATTTTTAATATAGGACTTTCGACTTCCTCTGGAGCAAAACAGGACCAAATGGACGAATTTTGGAGTAATTCCAGTTGGAGGACGTTCATGAGTCACTTAGCTTGATCGTATCAAAATTTGGGATTTTTCCATCAAGCGGTTATTTTCTGGCGATAAAATAAAGAAGCAATGCGCAGTGCTGGAAAATGACGTTTTTGAGCTTAAATTGCGTTTTTGGAGCCCAAGATGACCTCAGATTGGTTCGTGGCCTTCTGAAGAAGTGTTTAGAATATTCCAAACATTAAATCCAGCTATATTGGGCCAGTTTTGGAGCAGCTTATGAGTCCAAAACGTGGCTGTTCAGATTTTAGGCGAATTTTACCATTTAATTTAGGGTTATGTTTCCTATTTTATTGGAATTAATTTTAGTTTCCTAGGGTTTGTGTGGTGGCTTAGCAGTTATATTGCTTGGCCGTCTACCATATTAGACTAGGCTTTCTTTTATGCAATTTTGAAGACAGAGAGAATTGCTAGGGTTCTTGAAGATTTTCTACTCTAAGGTGTTTTCAATCCTTTTCTTAGTAATATTTTCTATGATTTCAATTATGAATATGCAGAACTAATTTCTTTTGCTAGGGCGAAACCTTGAGCCTTAGCATGAATATGTGATTTTTATTTAATTGCTTATGATTGATTGCATGCATACTTTGAATTGTTAATTACCGGGATAAAAACTATTTAATTGTCTTAATGCCTGATCACCATTAGGATCTTTAGAAAAGTAATTTGATGCAATTTTGGTCGGAAGGTTCCCTGAAATTGACGTTGGCTTCTTGTGATTAATAATTGTAATTTCACTTAGGATGAATGAATATCACGTCTTAAGGATTGCATGGTTTTTCAAATGATTTTCATAAAGCATAATGAGTCTTTCATGTTCAGATTTGATCCGAACGTCCGGACGGGTTGCATGTTAGATATACGTTCTATGTTGGAGGTTCCAAGTAGAATATGAATTAGGAAAATCTAACCTTCAAAGTGGCATGTATAGATCATAAGTAATGCCTAAAAATTTATAGGATTGCTAGGTGATGGTGGAACCCTAGTGCTTTCTTAATTTTATTCTCCCAAAACTGTTTTCTTTTCTCTCTAGCTCTAATATTGGAGATTGTTTATTTTAATTCATTAATTTCGTTTTTATTTTAATTAGGTTATAAAATCAATCACTTCAATTTCTACTTTACAATAATTAAATAGAATCTGATTAGTTTCGAATTATTTAATAGTCCCTGTGGAGACGACCTTGCGAGATCCGTTTATACTACAATAACCTTGTGATTCTTGCAAGTAAAATAGGAGATTTAAGCCCGTTCACATGAGTAGTAAAAATCCTATCAATTACAACCCAAAGAGAACTACAAAACAACAACAAAACGAGTCCAAGAGACTCCAGCAGCATCATCAATAAGAGCTGATTTAATTCAAACATGATCAAATACAAGACCACCAATATTTATATTATAACTTCAGTTAGCCAACTGATCCGTCACAATATTCTTTTCTCTGTAAATATGATTCAATTCACACCTCCTCAATTATCTCATCATTAATCTGCGGTTATGCATAATTGTCTCCAAAGGATGAAAATTATCAACTTGGGTTTGCTTCAACAACATAACAATAGCCTTGAAATCCATCTCAATATGAAGATCAGAAGCACCCTTATTAATAACAAGCTGTAAACCAAATCAAATGATGTGCATTATTGACTATATTGAAAATGTTGTCAGCTCTATAACACGTATGTGGCGTTAATTTTAAAACGTGTAATAGAGTTCTTGTCATGTGAGTTTTGAGCACAAATTGAAGGTTCAACAAATCAAATGTTTGGATGGCAAAATGTCAGGAAGATGAAGTCAAATATCCCATTTAAACCTATTCCCCATCCAACTGAATCTTCCGAATCATCAGCAACGGTAACAGCCCATTCTAAATGTTTGGGATTCGACTGCTTCATCTCAATCCAACCCCCAAGCTTTGTGAACTCATCAAGTTCTGATTCCAACATCAGAGCAACAGATCCAGTTGACCGATTGTCCTGTGAGTTTGTTCCTAGGGGTGGAACAAGGGCTTCAATCATTGTCTCGGGGGATTTGCGATGCACCAAACTGCTAAAAGGAATTGTAATAGCTCCAATTCTATGCTCCCCACATTCACCTGATAACTTAGGTAGTTGATAGACCCAGAAGCGAGAGCTTTGCTCCTCTAGGAAGTTGATAGACAATTTGCTCAAAGGTGCTCAAGCAGCGCCCAACCCTACCTGAACTCGGTTGCATTGCCAGTACGGAAACAAACTGAGCCAAGGAAGCAACAACATTTGATTTTTTTCACCATTAAGCCAATTGCACTGCCAGTGGCCCAAATGATGAAAGATCAGTAAGGCCCTTCCCCTGTCATGAGAAAAGAAAATCATCTCTGATTTACTAAAATCCATAACAAGACCGATGTAACACCAAAATATGAAAACTTTTCAGGCATGATTGCCGCAAAATAAACACTCTTACCAATGATATGGTGACCCTAGCTGATTCTCAAAATAAACTTAAAGAACCGAAAAGATCACGGACTAGGATAAACACCGAGTAAGCCATATGCAAATTATGTAAGCGTTAAATGTTCTGTAAGCAAACAGATACAATCGTTAGGTAGATATTACTTTGTGAGTCATGACCATAATACTATCAAATAAGCACCTGAAAAGCATTCCAATTTCCACTGATGCATACATATCTTATCAGAAAGAAAAGGAAAAGGAATACTGGAAACAATCTAGGAAACCATTGACATCAATGCGTGTAATACCTGGTGAGAGGACTAGTAATAACCGCAACATCCCTGCACTGAGCTCCCACTGGAATTGCAATTACAGACAACCAGTTGCTACCATTTGCCGTATAGGAAGCTTTTGCTAGAGAAGGTGGGCATTCTGAAAGATCAATGCCCACTCTTGTGCCTTTGGCCGGCCACGAATTCTGCAACAAGCGTATCATTCTCCCTAACAGTAGTTTAAAAAACAAACCTCGAATCAACCCCAGTTCTCATTCCGGCTCGAGTAAGAGCATCAGAGCTGTGATCAACCTCATCCTCACTATTAAGTGTTAGGAATGTCGGTACTACAAGATAGAGAATGCTCAAGGTAAAGTAGAAAATGGACACCAAGAATTTATGTGGTTCGGCAATTTATGCCTACGTCCACGAAACAAGGATCAGTCTTCACTACATGAAAAAAGATGAGTACAACAAGAGTAGTCTTACCAAGCCAAAGACAAGGCTTGATGGATACAAGAAAGTATGACATACACTTTCTATCACTCTAAACTTCACTCACAATGTGTAGTGGAACACTCTCACTCTCACTCTCACTCTCACTCTTGGAGTGGAACTCTAGCTTTGGACTTGATCCTTTGCTACTCACACTTGGTTCTTAATTGGTTACTTCACTACAACATCACACCCATATTTATAGGTGAGGGTTTTGCATTCTACTAGTTTACATTGTATTCTTCAAACCTCTGGCATAGAAAGATCTAGACTAGCCACAAAATTGTAGCTTCTAGATCTTTCCGTTTGCAACCAAGGAAGCTAATACTCTCTAGCTTCTTCCATCAACTTAATAACATGCTAGAATTGTCTAGCATGCTCCAACCACCTCACTTGCTTACTAGAATAATCTAGAACATTGATCATGGGCTGGACCATATACCAACATTAAGCACAAGTAAGAATGCCCCCAAGAGATCAACCTCATCCGCATATAAGTGTTTAATAGCTTAGTGCTTTATTAGTCATCTATATAATCTGAATAAAAGCTTGTTTCGGAATGCTTCTGGAATTGCCAAAAGTGCTTTCAATTCATATAATCAAAACTGCTTTTAGCAGTGTTTAGCAGCAGAAACTAAAAATGCTTCTGGGTTATAGAGGCACTTATAAGTGCATTCCGGAGAAGCACCTGCCAGGCTGCCACACTTGAATTTTGAATTTCTTCCAATAAAAGCACTTGTAGCAGAACATTCCCCAAAATTTCTCACCATGGGTGCTCTAGTATTTCAAATCAAATTACTATCAGCTTCGCTTAAGGTTGGTTATTAACTAATTAAATCTGATCAAGCAAACAGCAAAACGAATTAAAACATAAAAATATATGTGACAAAAATGGAAAGGAGCATTTTCGGAAATACCGGATGTCGGCGAGCTGAAGGCTGAGGGCGGCCATGGACGAGGCTGCCGAACAGTTCCTGGGTCGATTTCGTGAAGCCTCGTATCTTGTCTGAAACAAAAGCTACGGGTTCCATCTTAGAAACCTTACCAACACCTACTGACCCAGCCAACGAAGTATTACTGGAAGCGATTTTTCGGAAACTCCGAGGGTTTTTTACATACCTAAACCGCTGGAATTTCAAAATCCAGACTCAACGCGAGAGCAGCAAGCCGGCAAGCATTTGGTCCACTGAACTTCCTTCTTTTCTCATTTTGCTTTCTTCGTCTTCTTTTTCTTTTTGCTTAAAATATAAACACTGGTCCTGGTCCTTGCCACGCTTGTTTTTGAGTTGAAAAGTTAGCATTTTATGTTTATTCATTTTAAGAAAATTAGGTAAAATGACCATAACTCAAATCTTAATTGTTGAATTAGTCAAAATCAGATATCGACAACATAGTAAAAATTAATAACTTCAGCAACTGAGATTTTCAAATATATAATTTCTGACGATTTCTTATAATTTTTCGCATAACAGAAAAATACTATGTTGACTTATCAACAAGAAAATAGCACATAATAAATGTTACTCGCTAAGAATCAATTAGAACATGACAAGTGGTTAGCTGAGGGGTTATTTTTCTCCAGGAACACAAACTCTACGTATTTATATAAAACTTATAATTGTTGAGATTCTGTTACTAAATTGCTATAGAAGAAGTTCGCAATATCCCCTTTGTAATCATTGTTTTGATGACTCAAATTCAATACCCTTTTGTTTTATTTCTCCATCAACATCAAGTATGAAGCATACATCCCCAACTAAATCATGATTAGTACATAAATAAATACTGATTAATTTTGACTAAATTAGTAAGTTCTTCAGCAAGGTATATAATCCCTTTATCTTTGGCTGAATAAGTCGTTAATGCACTTTTGGAGTAACTTTGGGACTAATAACTTGTATACTCTTTCAGTTGGATGATAACTGTCCCAGAAAACGTACTCTCTGGTATTGTTGCATGTGTTTGGTGACAATCGGTTGCACAATCTGACTACCTCTATTCTTCCTGTTCCACAACAACCTTTGTCTTCAACTTTAAATCCTGCATGCATAAATTCATCAGACTTCACGTAATTAACTTGGATAGGAGAGTGTGTCACATTTGTACCCAAGTGTGTTTTCGATTGGATTAGAAATCGCTCGAATGAAAGAAGCAAAATGTAGATATAATTGAATTAGTACCATATTTTTGTGGCTTGAGGATGATATCCATGAGTGGACGGTAGACATCCATCAAAACCACCACTTTGGCATGGAATAGCTGCTTGTTAAGGCGGTCCACCTCCGCGGATAGCTTGGAGTTGAACAACTCTGCTGCTTGATTGTATCTCGCAACACAATTTCTTTCTGAACCTCCGTCTACAGTTCTCATTGATGGCAAACATCCAACCGGCGGTAGCCCAGAAATGACAATCCTCCGTGCTCTCGATGCATATAATTCCTTAGTTTAGTTTATATTTAATTAGTACTGCTTTTATAACATGTTTACATACTTGGAACCAGAGAAGTTGAAGTATATACCTGCAGGAAGGCTGAAGCCTCGACCACCATAAAATCAGTGTAGGCATCTATATCGTATTGCAAGGAGCGTGCAGGTGTATGAAAGTAGGTATTCACTAGGTCGTCACTGCCTGTTACCACAAAGTGTAGGCTCTTGCTTACAATGCTCTTTGCTCTCTTTCCTCCAACATAATTTTTCAGCTTCTCTTTGTATTCTTTCAGCAGTAGTAATTTGTTGGAAGCTAACCAGCTCCTGGAGTCGGGGAGTCGAAGGCAGCAAGATACTCCCGAGCAAAAGGATGTCATCTGCATCGAAGAAGAAGAAAGAAAATGAAGGGTTCTAGTCTCCAACGGCTAGTTTTGTTTTTAAATGTTTGTGTAAGTGTGTGAGTGACAAATGTACACTCCAGATTAAATCATTTAACCCCAAAATGAAGGGTTAAGATGTAATCTGGAGTAGTAAGGCTTAATGGTTGTTAAGGCCTCTTGTCAATCACCTTTTGTAGAAAGTATGGGTGATGGAAATGCACCATACTCTTGTGTAAAAATCACTCTTCTTATTCAATCAAGGCTGCTGCATTATTTGCATAGCAGAAACCAATCTCCAAGTTATCTTTTTCAATTTCTCTACTATCCTACCAAAAAGAAACCGATTCAAACACTCAATCAAAAACACAAAATAAACAAACTTTATCATGGCCTCAGAGCTTTGTTATTGATCTTACAACTTTCGGGGCGTAATCTGTGCAAGATAAGATCTTTGGGAGCACCAACGTAGTGTCTTCTATAACAATAATCAACAAACAATTCTGGAAATGAAAGGATCCAGCAGTAGCAGTGAGCTAAAAGCTCCAGTCTTTGATGGGGAGAATTATGATTTTTGGAGAATAAGAATGACAACCATTTTCAAATCCTATGATCTATGGGATATGGTTCAACATGGGTATGAACTACCTGAGATGGAGATCGATGCTCTAGAGGAGGATCTCACAGAAACACAACTCAAAACACTGAAGCAGAATCGGATGGAGGATGCTAGAGCACTTGGAATCATTCAAAGTGCTGTCTCAGACACCATTTTTCCGAGGATAGCAAATGAAGAGACTGCAAAGGGAGCTTGGGAAGTTTTACAGCAAGAATACAGAGGAGACACCAAAGTTAGAAAGGTAAAACTTCAGTCCCTTAGAAGAGATTTTGAGTATACAAGAATGAGGGAAAATGAGCTGTTAAAAGACTACTTCACTAGGCTGTTTGATGTTGTAAACAAGATGAAAACATATGGTGAGGAACTGCCTAATGAAAGAATTGTCCAAAAACTGTTGATTAGTTTGACTAAACCCTATGATTCAATAGTGAGTGTTATAGAAGAAACCAAAGACACTGAAACACTCAGTGTACAAGAGGTGATGGCATCCTTAAGAGCTTTTGATCAAAGGCTCGAGAGGCATGCTGACTCTGCACCTGAGAAAGCCTTTCAAACACTCAATGTTGGATCTAGCAGTCAAGCCAGTGCAAGCAATCAGAAACCACAGTGGAAGGGCAAAAGCAAGAAATGGGAAGGAAAAGGGTATCACAACTCAAGACCTAACCAAGGCAGCAACACCAATGTAGGTCCAAGAACCAAGCAGCAATGTAAGCACTGTGATAAATTCCACCTTGGAGAGTGTTGGTTCAAGGACAAGCCTAGATGCCACAAATGCAACAGGTTTGGGCACATTATGAAGGACTGCAGATCAAAGAATGTGCAACAAGTAAACTGTGCAAATCAAGTGGAAGAAGAAGCAAATGTGTTCTGTGCTTTCAATGCAAAAATGGAGAGAAACAATGAAGTGTGGTACATTGACAGTGGCTGCAGCAACCACATGACTGCACATGAGTCTTTACTTATTGACATCGACACAAACTTCACTGGAAAAGTGAAAATGGGTGATGGAAACATTGTCAAAGCCACTGGAAGAGGAACTCTGGTTATCAACACCAAGAAAGGAAGAAGATGTATAAGGGAGGTGATGCTAGTGCCTGGATTGGATGAGAATCTACTTAGTGTGGGTCAAATGATGGAGCATGGCTATTTCCTACTCTTTGGGGGGACTGTGGTTGAGATCTATGATGACAGATCCCTATCAAACTTGGTGACCAAAGTGGAAGTGAAAAACAGAAGCTTTCCACTTGTACTGAAGTACTTAGAAGAAGTGGCAAAGAAAGCAAGTGTGACAAGTTCTATGAAACTATGGCACAAGAGACTTGGTCATTTAAACATGACAAGCTTACAAAATCTGCAAAAGGATGAAATGGTGCAAGGTATACCAAAAATGGATCAATGCAATGAAATCTGTGAAGGGTGTGTGTTTGGCAAGCATCACAGAGATTCATTTGAAGCTGGAAAGGCTTGGAGGGCAACAAAGCCACTCGAATTGATTCACTCAGATGTGTGTGGACCAATGAGAACAACAACAATCAGTGGAAACAGGTATTTCCTAACCTTCATTGATGATTATTCACGGATGTGTTGGGTGTATTTCATGAGGTTCAAGTATGAGGTATTCACAATATTCAAGAAGTTTAAGGCAATGGTGGAATTGCAAAGTGGATACCAAATCAAAAGACTAAGAAGTGATAGGGGTGGTGAGTACACCTCACATGAGTTCAATGTATTTTGTGAAGATGTGGGGTTAGAGAAGCAACTCACTGTGGCATATACACCACAACAGAATGGGATTGCAGAAAGGAAGAATAGGACTATAGTCGAAATGGCTAAGTCTATGATGCATGAGAAGAACATGCCTTATAAATTTTGGGGTGAAGCTGTGAACACCTCAGTGTATCTATTGAATAGGTGTCCTACTAAGGCATTGGAGAAGAAGACTCCATTTGAAGTGTTCAGTGGAAGGAAGCCTTCTGTGAAGCATCTGAGAGTGTTTGGCTCAGTATGCTACAATCTCATCCCTCATCAACTAAGGCACAAGTTGGAGAAATCAAGTAACAAGGGTGTTTTTGTAGGCTATGGTACCAGTGAGAAAGGATACAGAGTTTATAATGTATTGACTCAAAAGATAATCCTATCAAGGGATATTATCTTTGATGAAGACTCAATGTGGAACTGGGATACAATGGTAGAGGAAAAGGACAGTGTCTCTCTACAAATTGACCTAAACAAAAGGCAAACAAGGGAGCCTATAGAGACCTCAGTTCAAGAAGAAGTCACAGATAATGGTGACATACAAGGGACTCCACAGCAAGCTACTATGAGTCCACAATCAAGTCAATCACAGACAACAACTCCTAGTTCAACTCCAGTAAGATTGAGAAATCTGGATGAGATTTATGCTACATGTAATTACTGTGTAGTAGAACCAGAAACGTATGAAGAAGCTGAGAAAGACAAAGCTTGGAAGAAAGCAATGAAGGAAGAGCTTGAAATGATAGAAAAGAATGACACTTGGGAACTTGTAAATCGACCAAGTGAGAAGCCTGTGATTGGTGTAAAATGGGTGTACAAAGTGAAGCTAAATCTAGATGGTTCTGTGCAAAAGAACAAGGCCAGGTTAGTGGCCAAAGGTTACTCACAGAAACCTGGTGTAGACTTCAATGAAACCTTTGCTCCAGTAGCAAGGTTAGACACCATAAGGACCTTGATAGCACTAGCAGCCAAGAAGGGTTGGAAGTTGCATCAATTGGATGTTAAATCTGCATTTCTAAATGGAGTGCTAGAGGAGGAAGTGTTTGTGGAACAACCTCAAGGGTTCACAAATCAAGAGTTTCCAGAAAAAGTGTACAAGTTGAGGAAGGCTCTTTATGGCCTAAAACAAGCTCCAAGAGCTTGGTACAGTGAGATTGATTCATATTTCATTGAGAAAGGATTTCAGAAAAGTCCTAGTGAAGCTACACTCTACACCAAGACAGAAAGCAACAACAAGACACTCATTGTCTCAATCTATGTGGATGATGTTGTCTACACTGGAAATGATGCTGCAATGATGGAAGAGTTCAAGGAAGAAATGATGAAGAGGTACGAGATGACTGACCTAGGCCTCTTGCATCATTTTCTTGGCATTGGGGTAATTCAAAAAGCAAGTAGCATTTTTATTCATCAAAAGAAGTATGCTGAAACTTTGCTTGAAAAGTTTGGTTTGAAAGGTTGCAAACCAGTTTCTACACCCTTAATTGCAAATGAGAAGCTCAAGAAGGAGGATGGAAGTGAACCTGCAGATGCTAGTCTCTATAAAAGCATTGTTGGCAGTCTATTGTATCTAACAGCAACAAGGCCGGATCTGATGTTCTCAGCAAGCCTACTTTCTAGGTTTATGCAGAATCCTAGCAAGATACATATGGGCACGGCTAAGAGAGTGCTAAGATATGTGCAAGGAACTCTTGATTATGGGATCAAATATGAGATGGGAAAGTCATCTATTCTAATTGGATTCTGTGACAGTGACTGGGGTGGCAGTGAGGATGATAGTAGAAGCACATCGGGCTATGCTTTCACTTTCGGATCAGGGGTTTTTTCATGGGCCTCTGTGAAGCAACAAAGTGTTGCACTGTCCACAGCCGAGGCAGAGTATGTAAGTGCATCAGAAGCTACATCTCAAGCCATTTGGCTAAGGTTCATACTTAAAGATTTTGGCGAATTGCAAGTTGAAGCCACACCACTTCTGTGTGACAACACCTCTGCAATTGCCATGACTAAAAACCCAGTATTTCATCAGAGAACAAAACACATCAAGAGAAGATATCATTTCATCAGAGAAGCATTGCAAGACAACACAATCAAGCTAATCTATTGCAGCACAGAAGATCAGATCGCAGACATATTCACAAAAGCACTACCGAAGGAGAGATTCAATTACCTGAGGGGTTTGCTCGGATTGACTCCCAGAAGCAGTTTAGAAGGGAGTGTTGGAAGCTAACCAGCTCCTGGAGTCGGGGAGTCGAAGGCAGCAAGATACTCCCGAGCAAAAGGATGTCATCTGCATCGAAGAAGAAGAAAGAAAATGAAGGGTTCTAGTCTCCAACGGCTAGTTTTGTTTTTAAATGTTTGTGTAAGTGTGTGAGTGACAAATGTACACTCCAGATTAAATCATTTAACCCCAAAATGAAGGGTTAAGATGTAATCTGGAGTAGTAAGGCTTAATGGTTGTTAAGGCCTCTTGTCAATCACCTTTTGTAGAAAGTATGGGTGATGGAAATGCACCATACTCTTGTGTAAAAATCACTCTTCTTATTCAATCAAGGCTGCTGCATTATTTGCATAGCAGAAACCAATCTCCAAGTTATCTTTTTCAATTTCTCTACTATCCTACCAAAAAGAAACCGATTCAAACACTCAATCAAAAACACAAAATAAACAAACTTTATCATAATTGTTCTGATAGCGGTATAACAGACTGAATATGATCATTTTTTTATCATACTATTCAGCAAAATATGACTAAAATCAAGAAAAAAAATGAGTACATATGTGTGTACCATCATCTCAGATGTTAATGGATCGAATCCTGAAGCGCCTGAAGCAAAGCTTACTCCGGTGGGAAAGTCCTTCTTTTGGAGACTTGGATCAAGATACGCCGGCAAAAGTTTTTTGATTCCCAGTTCCTCCACTGAAAAAAGAATTAATTAGTAGCCGATAACATTAGTAATTAATTTGATTAGGACTTGTATTATGTATAATAATATATGATTAAGAGATTATTACACACCAAAGATGTCTGAGGGCACCTTGCCATTGCCAAATCTTCCGGTAGCTACTCCTCCCATAAAATCTCTTCCATATGGGGGAAAATTGCTTTTAATAATTGTTACAAGGTTGTTGTTGTTGCCTGTATCGACGATTGAATCCCCGAACATAAAAACAGCAGGAATTGTAACATTTTTTGGTAGCTTCACAGTTGCTTGGGCAGTAGAGAATATCAGGTCTAGAGAACCAAGCAAAAAGAAAAATAAACTGGTCATTGCAGCTAATACTGCAGGAGAAAACAATGAAGTTTTCTCATGATTCGCATTACGTATGGAATTATAAACACGCAAGAAGAATTCACCATATGTGTGAGTGTCAGTTGCGTGACTTCGGGATCAATTGCTTGCAGGGATCTGTTACCGCGCATGCAAAAGGCGTGCTTTCTGATCATATTAATTGAAACACTCTAAAATGCACCTACAAAATTCATCGTTTATTCCCCTGCATGGTAACTGAGTCCTAACCATATACAAGTGTTGACCCTAAAAACTACCAAGCCTATGTGGCGCGCAGACCGAGTAATCTATGAGCTAACTACGTCCTTCGGTTGAATGTGGGGGCGTGCCAACTCGTCGGCCGAGGAGTAAAATATGCTGATGTTGTGTTGAGTGCGCGGCTGACTTCTGCGTCTTGCGATTGCGACCGAGGAAGGAACACGTCTCGGCCTTTTGGGTTTTCGAACCTGAAGACAAGGCTACTATTCTTACGAAGTTCACAAATCGTCGTCGTCGGATTCGGTCACAGTGATGGTATTAGTCAGAGTAAACTCACACCGAATCGACACCAAAGTGTAAGGGCACAAATACTCAAAGCGGATATATGTCTTAGCAATAAACGTAGTTCGGCCGTCGGAATGCCGAACTCTAAATCCCACTTGAGAGTATCCAATCATAAACTAACTCGGCGTGCAATGTGCCGAGCCTAATAAACTGTAACACCTCACTTTGCCGAGATGGCTAATAAGATGACCTCGACCAATAAGGATTCGGAAATCCTTTTCAATCGAGACTTGGATAGATAACCAGTCACCCTCGATGTAGTGCTATCTATGCTGACTAAAGATGCTGCGAGACCGACTGGTTCTACGGTGACAGTGCTATCTATGCCGACTGAAGATATTACCGGCTGCCTTCACAGTACTGTTTATCCAAACTGAAGGTCTGTCGGCGAAAAAGGAAAAGGAAAAAGTCTCAAGGTAGTTGAGAGAATTTGCGCAGGGCAGTTGTGTGTTGAATTGAAGGGGGCTTGTTTTGATGTCTTCTCTCCCTATTTATAGCAGCCAACCTGTATTGAATCCTATTCATTCCTAGATTAGAACTCTTTCTCATAATCCATCTTTATCTCGACTAATCCTATTCCTACTAGGACTTTGAACACAACTCATTATAAACCGTGTTCAATCTCAGCATCCTGATCCCGTCAAAACTCCCTCTCATAACAAGATTCGTCCACATTCCTCTTTCCGATAGGATATGATCCACTTCGACTGCTTGGCCCATGGGCTAAATAACTTCTGGGCCGAGGATGAATCTAACCTCGGCTTATCTCATTCTGGACTGAAACAGATCTAACTCGGCCCAAAATAGTATTTTTGGGCCCAAACATTACCCCCTCGCTTCTGAGGTCATCAACCAATACTCTTTAGTTCGAGCCTCGACCTTGAATAAGTGAAACCGACTCTCGGGAACTGCCACCACGCGCATTTATGAGGCGTGATACCTCAATCTCGATTTACAAATCGTCATGTCGCGTGTCAATCCCCTGGTTACCCTAGCAGCCTTTAATCATGATCCTTGAAACCATGCAACCGCCGAAACGTCTCTCTTGCATTAAAACCGCCGTAACACGCCATCGTGCGTCCTCAATCCGTGAAAATCTCGATCCTCTCGCCTCGATTTTCTGATCGTGTACAATAATTAACATATCTCCAGCTTGATTTTGAAAATCAACCGTTTAGCATTCCGTTCCCAAATGCTTATAAATACTTAGACTTTTCCATTCATACCTTACGCTCTCTCAAACCTTTGAAATTTTCTTGCCGTTCTGTTTTCTTCTAGAAAAACTTCAAAAACAAGGATTCTTCTTGTTCATCTCAGAAATTTCTAACCTTTCTCCAATGGCTTCCTTTGTATCACAACTCTCTTCTGAGTGCGACAAGTGCAAGGATTTCATTGATCAGCACGCTATCAAAACAATGCGTTTCGAAGGTGAGTCCAACACTACTCACCAAGTTCTGGGCCCATTCTTCAAGGATACGGTGCCGTCATCCATCACCAACTTGTTCAAAAAATACTGTTTGACAGGTTTGCTGCAAGGATTCGATTGGTTGAAGTGGTGCCAAACAAAACCCCAAGGATCTTGGCCTTCACCCAATGCAAACTGGGTGGCATGGGTCATTCGAATGGAAAAGTTCTTTGGCAAAGAGTGGAAAACTCTTGGTATTTACGACGCAATTAAGTTCTCGACTATGGAGATTACAATGGATAAAGAGCTTCTCATGGCAGCTTTTAGCCTCTGGTGCTCGGCCACCAACACCTTGGTCCTTCCATTTAGTCCTATGATTCCTACCATCCTCGACATCTTGGCTATTATTGGGACTTCTCATTCTGGCATCCCGGTCGACGCTACCCTTATTGGATGCCCTTCTAACCTTGATCTCAAGGCGTTATTCGACGATCAAGCCGTCGAGACGTTGAGCTAGGAAGGTCAAGAGCCTTCAAAAGTCGATGTTCAGAAATTGCATAAGAATTTCCTGAACTACAACACCCTTATCCTCCATTTTGCTAGTCGATGAGAGGCGAGCCTTCGGAAGGGGGAACACGAGGTCTTCCTGTTCTACTGGTATAACAAATTCATTTGTTGTACCAAGTCAAACAAATGCTTGGTCGAGAACATGCCAATAGCAGAAGCCCTAGCTAGTGGTCATTCTTTAGCACTCAGCTCTGCTATCCTTGCCAACCTTCTTCGTTGCTTGGCTGAGACGACCCTTAACAAGGTTGACCCGCACCAGAATGGACCCTTGTGGGTGTTCCAACTTTGGCTGCAGGTTTATTTCTCGACGCTTCGGCCAGAAGTCTCTAACCTCCAGTCTACTGTAACGCTCGACCTTCAATTGGCCTCTCGACCAGTGCCTCATCACCGAGCCGAAGAAGTCTTCAAACATCTCTTCGGCCCGGATGTCTTTTTTGATGATGAATTTTTGATATGTCGTCGTCAAGAATATCCTTGCTCCACCAGGCTTCCCACATCGACTTGGAGTGACAGTGAGGATGCTGCTTTTCGTCAAAACTTGGGGTCATTCGTGTTAACTCGCGACCCTCCCCTTGGTTGTGATGCTCATTGGGCGAGTTGGGAAGTTTATCACTCCCACTTTGCTGCCCGGCAGCTCGGGTACTTCCAAGGTTGCCCATTGCCTTTACTTTTTTCTCGCTCCCTTTTGACCCGATGACGCGTCTTTGGTTATTCAGAAAGGGAGTGTAGAGACGCCGAAAAAGAATTTTAGGAGCGATGCAGGAAATTTCATCTTCGACCAAATTCTCCTGAGTTTCTCGGCACTCATATCTTCGGCGACTAGTGGGAAGAATATACTCACGAATTTTTTGGCACTTCGGTTGATGATCAACAAAATATTTGGTGATCGGCCCAAGAAACCCTTCGCCCCTCAATCTAAAGAGGCTCCCCAAGGTATACACCTGTTTCTACCTATATTTTTCTTTTAGACATTTGAGTAATTCTATTAACGGGACTTTGATTTCTTAGGTGGTCAGGTACTAAAACAGACGGATGTGGTCGCCCCGGTAGTGGTCAAGAAAAAACTGGCCCTTTCCTCTAAGTCGACCATCGTAAAAATCCTATTGAACAAATGACATCACCGGGTTACCGAGACGACAGGCGAAACTCCTCGTCCCCCGAAACTCGTCAAGAAATTGGCGAAGAATGGAGCTCGAGAGATTAATGTCATCTCCAGCCATACCACTGGGATGACAGCCTTGAGTGCCTCTCCTCCCGCTCCTGTTGCTCAAACTTCGGCAGATAATCGGCCTTCTCTGGCTGGCCCGGCAACCCAAGCTCAACCAACACCTGAGGTCTCCAGGGTAATGGTTGAGCTAGTTGTTGCACCCTTGGTTGACTTGCATGCAGCTCCAGGGTCAACATGAGTACCTGTTCTGGGGAAGACGACTCATTTGATTAGAAAGGATCTCTCCAGGAATCTGAAGCATTCGGTGGTCATTTTAGAAGAGGTATGATTACGTTGTCAACTCCCTTTGTTTATTAAGTATCCAACAATTTTTAACACTTTTTTTTTAGGATGATGGGAGTGACGAGACTCTGCTGGCGAGTCGCTATCGACCAATCCAGGCTTCTTCCGTTGATCCTCCCCCCGTGGTTGAGGCAGCCGATCAGGTTGATCCTCCAACGACCGATCGCGGAAAGAAGCCTATGGTCGAGCCTGAAGCGACATCAGAAACTCCACTTCATCTTCAGGATCACGACCTCGGCATCCCTCCTCAAGAAGTGACCTAGACTTTTGTAAGGATCGATTACTTTCTATTGTCAATTTGTTATAACATGTCTGAACTGAGAAAATATTAAATGTCAGGTGCCCACCCATTCTTTTTGTCGAAAATTCTACACGTCGAAATGTGTTATCTATATTTCTTGGCCGCCTCAGTGGCCGTCGAACGTAGATAACCTCTATAAGCTGCGTGAACTGAGAAGCAGTCTAAGACACTGGGCTCGGTCATTAAGTTCTTTAGGTTCGAGCAACGAACCCGAAAACATGGCCGAAGTCTCCTCTCGGCAGGTTTAAAACAAAAACCTTCTTGCTATATGTTTTCGTGATTTCCTTGTGCATAAAATGATTTTTGTGTGCAGCCTTCATGGGAAGTCAAGTTTAATGCTCTCTTGTCAAGTACTTCTAGAGCGGTTGGTCATTCGGCCGCTACGACTGCTCCTGCCGACTCAGCTGTTCTGGTTCGGGGGCCTAATCGAGAGTGTGCGCTGTCTGAATGCTCGACTTGTGATTGGTTGAACGACTGCTTTCTAGGACGCTACTTAAGAGGCTCATTGTCTGCCCTTGTTCTACTTCGGGATACTTCATCGTGTGCACGTTGCATCTCAGTGCATTGCAAAAGTTGATTCACCAAGGTTGTTTGTTGCGCAAGGGCGCTCATCAATTCTATGACTTGTTGGGACAAGTTTTGTTCACCATTCGGATTAGAAGAACTTGGATGGAATGCCCTTCCTTGAACAATAGAAGGGTGGTTGACTCCAAGTGCGAGATTTGAGTTGGGGAATGTCAAATCTGCGGAGAAATGTGGTGAAAACGCCCCAGCCTCGATGATTGGTCCGGATGGTTGAGATTGTCTCGGGCTGACTTGGGCAACTTAGGAAACCATGAGAGCAGGTTGGGCTGCGGGGGCAAGATGGATCACTGGGGCAGGCTGGATCGCTGGAGCATGCTGGATCACTTGGGCAGGCTGGATCACTGAAGCAGGCTGGGCTACAAGAGCAGGCTGGGCTACAAGAGCCGGCTGGATCACGGGAGCAGGCTGCTCAATGTGTGGTGCATGCGAATGCGAGGCTTGGGCTTGGGTCCATGTAAACTTGGATGGCATGGCTTGGGTCGTGGCCTTGGTGAGCCGTGGATGCCACGGCTCGGGCCGTGGTGAAGGCACCATGGACCTCGCCATGAGTGGCTACCGAAGTAGCCATCGCGGTGGTTCCCATGGTGGAAACTTGTGGTGGTGGTGCCGCTCCACTTATTGTCGCATTTTGCCTCACGGATCTCCGCAATCCCATTTCTTGAGTATTCGAATTTTCACTTGTGGTATTTTCTAAATTTCTAGCCATTATATTTTTCTTATACGTTTTATTAAAGAACCTTTGCAAGTAAAAAATTCTAATAATAAGAACGTATGAAAAATATTCAAATGGACTAGAAAATAGAGAAAAAAAAAACCTTTTTGTGCGAGAGTCTTCTACGAGTATGGATTTCAACTCTCAATGAAAGCACCGATTTGTGGATGCAAATTTTCTCCTCCTCGATCTTGGACGATTTTGCACCTACAAAACAACTAGCACCTTAGGTGAAGGCCAAAAGCCTCACGCGCCCATGATGAATGGGGGGCACTTTGGCCGAAGAACCTCTGATGCCAAAGTTAGAATTTTAGAGAGAAATAGTGTTTAGAGTATTTGGGATTTTTTGTAAGAGAATTGAAATTAGTGTTTGGTGAAAATGGGAACCAATTTATAGGAGAGGAAAGGGTGGCCGACCACTTAGTAGGGTTTTTAGGTTTTGTTTTGGTTTAATTAGCCAATTAATTGGCTAATTAATCATAAAAGGAAATGCTTTTGTGGTTATGGAATTTATTGGCTAATAAAAAGGAAGAAATGGTGAAAAAGGTAGAAAAGGTGATGGATGAGGTTTTTGAAATGGGGATAGCCGGCCCTAGGTTTGAATGGGTGTTTCAATTTGGTAATTAAGGGATTGATTAGGTAATTAATCCCTTAATTAGTCAATTTTTAGGAAATATGAAAGGAATATATTATTTAGCTAATTGATTAGCTAAATAATGGAATATAAAACATATTAAATAAATTAGGTTTTGGGAATTACCTTATAGAAAGGATTTGATAAAATAGACTTTAAATTGTTACCTATTTTGAGCACTTTTGACTTGGTTGAAAAATGATTGCCCACTGCTCGCGCGTAGGAATCCCAGTATGCATCAAGGGTATTTTTGTCTTCTTTTGTCCAAAAATCCATGTGGGGCCTAGGCTCCACAAATATGCATTCAGCGACTTTTTGATTTGACCACGACGTCATCAATATACACTTCTATGGTAATGTTGATCAGGTCATGAAAAATGGTATTCATCGCGCGTTGATATGTAGCACCAACATTTTTTAGACCGAATGGCATGACTACCCACTCGTAGGTTCCAAGTACTCCTGGGCAGCGGAAAGCAGTTTTATGAACATCGGCCTCGGCAATAAATATCTGGTTATAACCGACATGTCCATCCATGAATAACAGCATGTCATGATTAGCCGCGGCGTCGATTAGCAAATCTGAAATTGGCACGGGATATGCATCCT
Organism: Malus sylvestris; assembly: GCF_916048215.2. Taxonomy (NCBI): domain Eukaryota; kingdom Viridiplantae; phylum Streptophyta; class Magnoliopsida; order Rosales; family Rosaceae; genus Malus; species Malus sylvestris. The sequence continues at coordinate 500,416 of NC_062274.1, forward strand.
TGGGTGTTGCCAGATTCAAATTTCGAAAATCAATGCAAATGCGTAAGGCCCTATTTTTCTTGAGCACCGGTACGATATTCGCCAACCACTTGACGTATCGAGCAGTTCGGATAAACTCGGCATTTAACAGTCGAACAATTTTATCTTTTATGCCGAGCTGTACTTCGGTCGAGAATCATCGATGAGGTTGTCGAAAAGGCTTGCAACCATATTTGATACGTAATTCATGTTCGACAAGGGTCCGGTCGAGACCCGGCATCTCATGATAACTCAAAGCAAAACAATCTTTAAACTCGTGAAGCAATTGATGGAGTTCAACTTTCATAGCATGGGGTAATAATGCACTAATAAATAGCGACCGAGGATCATCGGTAGTTCCAACATTTATTTCCTCTAGAGGATCCTTAACTTGGGGTCGATTGTCGTCAAGCTTGGCCGGTGTGGCCTGAACTTTATCCAATGATAGTACCGGCTGTTGTCTTATTCGGCCAAAAATCCGATTAAGTTGATGCCCGAATGCGGGTGCTTGGAAATAACATACCAATGGGCCAGCAAACGTTCTATCGTGGATGAAACCGTGGCTCGACGCCTTTCATTTTTTATGTCAATCATCAGTGGTGGGGAGTAAATTAGCCAAATCGAGTCTCGCCGAATCCTGGTGGACAGTCTCGGCGCCTACCTCGATGGCTTTCTGGAATGTGATCCGAGTCGGCCGTTTATCTTCATTAAAACCCTGTAGGGTAATATAGCCGATGTGATCATCATAATAGCGGGGCTAAATCATGTTGGTTTCAAACAGCTGTGTGTCGGCCGGGTGGACCATAACTGATTTACCATCCCAAAAAAGGAGAACTTGATATAAAGAAGAAGGAATGCAATTCGTTTAATGAATCAAATCCCTACCAAGCAAAGCATTATATTCGATCTTGGAGTCGACGATAAAAAAATGCGGTCATGTGATTGTGACCTGCAATGTTGACCTCTAGAGGGAGTACTCCTTTGGTCTGAGACTTGTGACCGACAAAGCTACTCATGGTTATTCTTGAAGGAATGAGTTCGTCGTTGGATCATCGTAATGCTTTGATGACGGATACAGGCATGATATTGACCGTTGCTCTACAATCGACGAAAATCTTGGAGATTTGGTAGCCTTCAATATGGGCCGTGACATACAACGGTTTTAAATGCTGAAGATTAGTCGAGGAAGAACGGGGAAACAAGATGTCTAAGGCTGTTTTAAGTTTATTGTCGTCGTTTGTTGACTCGTCTTCAGTAATAGTGACGAAATCAACTTGTGTTGCTTCCTCGGCGACCACATCACCGTCTAAGGAACTTGGTTGGTGTGTAGTCAGCTGAAATTCGGCAGGTAGAACATGGACCATGTTGATTTCCTTATTTTCAAGGACTGAAGGGCTCATCAGATCCTGGTCTTCATTTTTCGGGGTAATGAGGACTATAGCATCGTGTGTTGGAGCAATCGTGGCCTGATCGCTGTGTGTCTCGACATCTTCGTGCACTTGTCGCACACAATCTGATTCTGTGTCCTTTTGACTGTTTTCGTCGGGCTTACATGCATCTGGTGTCGGACTCTGCTCTTGTCGTATTTGACGAACTCGTTCCTCATAGGCAATCGGGGCGTTCCTTGTGTCCAGGTAAGTGTCCAGACGTGCCACCCGTTCTTTCTCATCGGTTGTTAAACCGAACAAGGATACGGTCGAAAAAACTTCGAAGTGATATCGAAGGTGTTAAAGGTCTTCAAGAGAAAAATAGAGTTCGGCTGTGTTAATATCCGTGTATGCTCAAAGCCGAGAACCCTAGCCTCTTGAATGTGCTGGAATCAGGCTTTCATTGCTGGATCAGTGGTTTTTTGGATGATCTGTTCAGCATCGGGGCAAGTTAATGCCAGGTTAAGAGCTTTTTGGCAGGCTTTGGGCAACCCATACAAGTCGTTGGCGAAATATTTCTTTTGAAATTCTTTCATATATTCTAATGATTCACCGAGGAATGGGGGTGCAAATTCCTCCGAACTCTGATTAGTGGTTCTTTCAAAGGTAACGGGGGCAATTGGCTCTCGGCCTCTTTCTTAAATTGCTCGAAACGTGCTTTCATTTCCCCGGGCTGAAGAAGAAGTTTGATGCGCTTCTCGGCTGCTTCAATGGTAGTTTCGAAGTCCCGATCGGTTTCCTTCTGCCCTTGTAATTCAGCAATGATTGTTGGGGTTGGTCGATCATCTCCGCTTCCTGCCGTTTCTTTCAGCTGCCATTTAGTAGTCGAAATAGGCTGGGCCGCTTGCCGTCGAGCCAAGCAATCTATACGCTGACGTCGACGTTTCTGAGATTTGGAGAGCGTGGTATACATGCCGGTGAGAGAATTATAACTGTACCAACATTGGTCACGTGGTTCAGGTGGCCTGAAGGTTTTTTGATTTGCTGATGAGCTCGAACTACTGGAATTGCAGGAATAATAATCCTCGTTGTAAAACGGTGCGTCGAAATCAAGACGCTGTCTGACCGATGTAGGACCATCTGTCTGTTTCCTTAGGCTGAGCCTGTCGAATACTTTTTTACGCTGGCCTTCACTAGGTTCCTTTAAAGGTTTCGCCGTAATCGCCGATTGGTGTTGTGATGTCGGCATCTGCATCAGAGGCAGTTTCCTCTTGGCTTAGTTAATACAACGCGTGCCTTACAAGTGCTACACAAAACTATCGGCCTGCCATTTCCATCTTCACTGGAGTCTGACATGGACTCAACTATGGCAGGTCCTGAGAGTTCGGTGGGTGGTGCATTAGAAAACAAGTTGATCTTGGCCCGCCATTTTCTTCGTCGTTGTAGTTTGACATTGGTTCAACTATGGCCGGTCCTGAGAGCTCGGTAGGTGGCGCGTTGGAAAATAGGTCGATCTTGAGTCGAGGCTGGGAGCTTTGCTTTTGGATGTGTTGTACTGGGGCAAAATCGACCTTCTCTTTTCCTTTGCTCTTGGGCAAACGGGCGTCTACCATGCCTATTGTCGCTGAAGGGAATGGATCTGTATCAACCGTCATGCGTTTTTCAGGAAACTTTAACTTGCCTTTGTCAATCTAGCTTTGGATATCATCACGAAATATGACACAATTGTTTGTCGCATGCTTTGTCGAGTTATGGTATTTGCAATATGTCTTCCCTTTTCGACCTTGGGAATATTATGCCCTGGCCGAAGTCTGATGATCTTTGCTGATAGCAATTGATCGAAAATTGTTTCGGCCTTTGTAATATCAAAAGTGTAGACTTTCGATGTCTTCGCTGTTTCTTCCGTGGCCGAGCGAGTTTTAGCTTCCTTGGAATTAATCTAAGTCAATGCCTTGCAAATGTATGGTTTATCTATTACTATCTCGGCTGCGTCCACGCTGACGTATTGGGACTCTTCACCTTCGGTCAATGCATAACTAACCGTGGTGTTTTTGTAAATCGTCCATCTAGATGGGGGTTTCAAGATCTTCTCTTCTCGGAGCAAATGATCATATTGCTCGACATGCTGGGCTAGTTCATACATATCTCGAAAGTTTGCCCCTAAGAATTTCTTTTTGTATTCCACGTGGAGGCCGTTCAGAGCAAGTCTAACAAATTCAACTTTGGGTAGAGGCACTCGGCACCAATTCCTGGCCGATTTGAATCTGGTAAGATAGTCCATTGGTGACTCATCAGATGCTTAGGCCTTCATTGCTAATGAAGAAACTGACATTTCCATCCCTGGCCGATAAAACTGCTCGTGAAATTTCTCGACTAACTCCTCCCAACTTTGGATAGAATTAGGTAGGAGGTTGATAAACCAGGTAAATGCTGAGCCGATCAACGAAAAGTTGAACAACCGTAGCTTATGAAAGTCATTATTAACATCTCCACATTGCGCGGTGAAACGAGCCATATGTTCTAATGAAGATAAGGACGATTCTCCAGCGAAAAGGCTAAAATCTAGAATTTTGAAACCTTTAGGGTATTCAAATGTTTCCACATATGCTGGATACAGATGGATAAATTTAAGGAACTTCGGCCCCTTTTTCATGGCCGAATCAATCATCCGCTGGACCTCGGTCATATCAACGGGTATTGTTTCCACTCTCTGGTCGGATCCGTCTGACCTACTATTCGATCATCCTCTTGTTTCTAAGTTAATTGGTTTGAGCCGAGCAGGGATTGGCTCGGCCTACACTATTGGTAACATATTATTTCTTGGCGGTAATTACCGGGAAAAATCAGACATGTCGTCGCTGACCTTTCTAACCAGTATTTCAAGTAATCTGGTTTGTGTCTCACTGGTACTGCGTATTACGTCTTGCAATTTATCAATTCCTCGACTAAATGTCTATTCAACCATCCGAGACTGTTCGTCAAGTGGTCTTCGAAGAAACGATCTTGTTGGTGGATCAGAGCTTTCACCACCATCTTCATCACAGTCCTATATTATCCCTTCATTGAGAATGCATGTGTTTTTGTTATGGATTTCTAGACTACGAAGCTGACCGCCGAGATTAACTTCCATTTCTCGGCGGGTCACACTTGTGGATTCAGGTGTCACGGCGCTAAGGGGATTCTTCGCCTGTGGTATATTTTATCCTATGTTCTGAATTGGCAAATCGGTCGTTGATTTTCCCATAGCTGTTTTCTTTTTAACCGATCGTGTTTCAATTAGCATGAACTTCGTAGTTTTAGCACTGGGTCCCACTGGGCGTGCCAAAATATTGACCCTAAAAACTACCAAGCCTACGTGGCGCGTAGGCCGAGTAATCTATGAGTTAACTACGTCCTTCGGTTGAATGTGGGGCGTGCCAACTTGTCGGTCGAGCTTGGCCGAGGAGTAAAATATGCTGATGTTGTGTTGAGCGCGCGGCCGACTTCTGCGTCTTGCGATTACAACCGAGGAAGGAACACGTCTCGGCCTCTTGGGTTTTCGAACCTGAAGACAAGGCTACTATTCTTACGAAGTTCACAAATCGTCGTCGTCGGATTCGGTTACAGTGATGGTATTTTTCAGAGTAAACTCACGTCGAATCAACACCAAAGTGTAAGGGCACAAATACTCAAAACAGATATATGTCTTAACAATAAACGTGGTTCGGCCGTCGGAATGCCGAACTCTAAATCCCACTTGAGAGTATCCAATCATAAACTAACTCGGCGTGCAATGTGCTGAGCCTAATAAACTGTAACACCTCACTTCGCCGAGACGACTAATGAGATGACCTCGACCAATAAGGATTCGAAAATCCTTTTCGACCGAGACTTGGATAGATAACCAATCACCCTCGATGCAGTGCTATCTATGCCGACTGAAGATGCTGCGAGACCGGCTGGTTCTACGGTGACAGTGCTATCTATGCCGACTGAAGATATCACCGGTTGCCTTCACAGTGCTGTTTATCCAAACTGAAAGTGTGTCGACGAAAAAGGAAAAGGAAAAAGTCTCAAGGTAGTTGAAAGAATTTGCGCAGGGCAGTTGTGTGTTAAATTAAAGGGGGATTGTTTCGATGTCTTCTCTCCCTATTTATAGCAGCCAACCTATATTGAATCTTATTCATTCCTGGATTAGAACTCCTTTTCATAATCCACCTTTATCTCGACTAATCCTATTCCTACTAGGACTTTGAACACAACTCATTATCAAACCGTGTTCAATCTCAGCATCCTGATCCCGTCGAGACTCCCTTTCATAACAGTATTCGTCCATATTCCTCTTTCCGATAGGATATGATCCACTTCGACTGCTCGGCCCATGGGCAGAATAACTTCTGGGTCGAGGATGAATCTAACCTCGGCTTATCCCATTCTGAGCCGAAACAGATATAACTCGGCCCAAAACAGTATTTTTGGGCCCAAACAACAAGTGAACCTTAAAAATAAAATTGATATGAAGGAGTGTTACTACTTTTTTTTTTTTGTGAATATGCTTTATGTAACTTTTTACAAGAATTTAGTTTGTTAGTACTTCAGGTGCAATTATGTTTCTGTTCCTACACCACAACTTATGCAGCTGCAGCCATCGAGGGGCGCGCAACTGCCTGCTGCAGAAAATGGAACATTTAAATTTTAAGGACTGTTCGCGTTTGGAGATTCGCATAGTGTTACTTACTGACTTTGAAGATTTATATATAGCCTCAGGGCAAGGCGAATTGGTGTTTTCGGTGATAAAGAATTAGGATGCACGCCATTTGGCAGAACCAGATGAGGGTTACTGATGGAGTTGTTTGGAGAGTTCAATTCGAAGTTATCATCTGAATTTGATTGCATCAATGCGAACTTTACAGACGCGAAGCTAGTCTATATGGATCTCTGCCAACCTTTTCGTTGTTATTGCCGGTTCCAATACTCAGGCGCCGCCCTTGAGACCACCTATCACGGCGCCTAATCTTACATACCGCAGCATGCAGTAGGTCTACTGGGGTCCCAGTCTCCTTCCAGATTTGAACTCTTCAAATTTATCCTCAAATTCTAGGTTAAAGTTAATTAACTAACGGGTGTATTCAATTGAGATTTTAAGGGATTTTAATTCTTTTAATAAATCTAGGGGTATTCAATCAGAATTTCAAATTATTCTCTGAAATTCTAGGTGTATTCAATTAGAATTTTAAGATAGTTTATTAAAATCCTTAGAAATCTTGGTGTACTCAATTAGGATTTTAAAGAAGTTTATAACATTTCAGGTGTATTCAATCAGAAATTGATTTTAAAAAATTTGAGAAAATTGAGGAATTAGAAGGAATTTGAGAGATTTCATAGTGTATTTTAAACATCCACAAATCTCACATCTTCCCTTGAAATTTCAAGGGAATTGAATCAAAATTTTATATAGAATCTCTACAAATCAATTAAACTCCATAAAAATCCATGAATTTATAAATCCATTAAAAACTCTCGCGTTCTCAATTGAATACCCTCTAAATTTACAATTTCATAAGAAAGCCAGGTTCAGACCTCTTCAACCTTGACACGATGATCGAATTAGGCCTCGAGCGGTGAACGAGAATCAGTCAAAGTAGAAGAGAGGGACAAGGATTGTCTGCCCTCCACTTCCAGTGCCCTCCCTGTGCCCTCATGTTTTGTGTGGTCACGGTTAAACCACGTCAACATTTTATATTGTTTTTTTTATAGATATAATAAGACAAAAATGAATAGTAATATAAAATGTTAACGTGGCTTAACCGTGACCACACAAACAGGAGGGCACGAGGAGGGCACCGGAAGTGGAGGTCAGACAATCCTTGTCCAGAAGAGAGACTGTGGGTGGTTGAGCTTGTCGGGGAATCTTCCCTCTCTCTCCCGCCACTACGTCTTTCATTATTCCTAGCTTCAACAATCATCGCCGTTGGGATCCCTGCGAGTGGGATTTCGCACTTACGCAAATGAGAAAACGACTCCCAAATCACAAAACAAGCCAAACCCAGATAAAAAAAACCAGAGAAATTAAAGTGGATTCGTAAAAGATTGTGTCTTTGATAAAGCCTAAAGTGGGCAAAGAGCCATGAAATTGCAGATGGTTTCGTTAAAGATTGTCTTTGGTAAAGCGTAAAGTGGGAAAGAAAAGCCATGAAATTGCACCAACTCTGCTAAATCATAAGGGAGCGACGATGAGGACGGACAAAATGAGGTAAGGAGAGAGTCTTATTTTAACTAAATAAATTATTATATGAACATAATATGCTTTTTAATCTCTTAACATAATCATAATAATTTCATATAAAAATTTACCAAACACTCAAACACTTTTTTATTAGTTAAAAACACTTCTACAAAAAAAAAAACAATAACCAAACATTTAGTTATTTTACAATTATTTATTCTTACACCACAATAAAAGCAGTTTTTTTAAACTACTTTATTTTACAACGGCATAACAGATAACAGTACAACAGATACAATTTTTTGTTTAAATCACATCAATACTTGCTTAGAAGAAGCGGCTGGAATAATTGTCGAGCATCTGCTTCACAATGATCTTGTACGCTGTTTCGGTTGGATGGTAGCTGTCCCAAAAAACATAGTTAGAGTCATCTGTGCAGACATGTTGGAGCTGATTGCACAGTTTTGTTACTTCAATAAGGCCAGTACCACAACACCCTTTATTCGCAACTTCAAACCCTGCCGGCATGGATCGACACAAACATATAAATCTTTACTAATTTATAAGACATGTAATGGAGCTAGCTAGGCAGAGTAAATGAAACATCGTACCGTATTTAGCGGGATTTTTTATGATATCGAGTAGCGGATTATAAATGTCAATGTAGACCACTCTCGAGTTTGGTAGGTTTTTGTTAAGGCGATCCATCTCCACATTGAGCTTGGAATTGAACAGCTGGCATGCTTGGTTTTGTCTTTCATCACAATCTCTTTCTATGCCTCCATTTACCGTTCGTTGTGATGGTACACATCCGATAGGTGGTGCACTTAGTACACCTATTCTTCGTACCCCCAATCCATACAAGTCCTACAAAATTCATAACTTTACTATATCAATTAAATAGTGAAAAGATGCACATTTTTCATTTTTAGCAATTTGTATCACGAAAATACACACCTTGACGAAATCAGAGGCATGTTTGAGCATGAAGTCGGTGTAAGAAGGAACGTCATACTCCAATCTCCTAGCACCGGTAAGAAAATAGGTATAAGAAATATCGTTGCTGCCGGCTACCACAAAAATCAGACTGTTTTTTATAATGAAGTTTGTTTTCTCCTCTCCAACAATTCCTTTCAGCTTTTCTATGTACTCCTTGAACTGTTTTATTTGGTCGGATAGCGATGCAACTACCTACACAATCGAATTCCAGAATTAATGAAGGAGGAAAAAATAAAATTAACAAAAGAATAAAGGATTGGAGCTTTAAATATATAGGTCATACCCCGAGTTTTGCTGTCAATGGATCATAACCTACAGCACCGTTAGCCATGACAACACCGGTAAGGAGGTCATTAGGCTGCAGGGTTGGATCCAAATATGCCGGCAACAGCTCCTTGATTCCGAATGCTTCCACTGGACATGAAAAAAAAATCGTAACATAGAGGAGGGTTAATTGAACATTTTATTGTATAAGAGAATATTTCGGAATATTTGGGACAAAATTAGAGATAAAAAGTATTATATTCTCGGATTTTTCACAAAAAACTAGGAGTTAGCGCACGGTTTTTTATCGGTTTTACGAAGTTCTACAAAAGCAAAGCCAGAATGGCTACTAGTTAGTAATCTTTTATTAGTGTTTAATGGTGGTGATGATGATGACGACAATGATTGTGATGATGATCGTGATGACAACCTATGAAGTCTGAGGGAACCTTTCCATTGGAATATCTGCCGGTTGGCATTCCTCCCTTGAGGTCTTTTCCATAGGGTAAGAAATTGCAGCGTGCAAATGTCACGAAGTTTTTGTTGTTGTTGCCGGTATCAACAATTGAATCTCCGAATACAATAACAGCCGGGATAGTCACATTCTCCGGTAGCTTGACTGTTGCGGCTGCCTCAGTAACGTTACTCATACTAATAATATTGCACAAGAAAATCACGAAAATTACATATGACGACTGCATCTGCAGCCTGATCAGTTTAGGAATAAACAGACCTAGTCCTCCTGCATCTGCATGCATTGTGGACAATTAAATCCCCAAGTTGTAGGTACACAAAAATAAATGATCGAAAAGATATGAGCATAAACTTGTGGGTCTTTAATTTCCGATTGTGAATTTATATTAGTTTTCGATTGTTTCTTGTGAATTTAATCAATTTATATGTGAATGTTTATTGTGTTTGTTGTGAATTTATATTAGTTTCCGATTGTTTCTGGTGAATTTTATATGATTGGCTGTTGTGTTTGTTGTAAATTTATACACAAAAAAAGTTGAGGTTGCCCACATCCCTCGTATAAACCATTTTATACACAAAGACAGTTGAGGTTGCCCGCATCCCTCTTATAAACCCTTTTATACACAAAGAAAGTTTAGGTTGCCTACACAAAGAAAGTTGGACTACATCCCTCTTATACGTCTTTGCATGTTTGGTCTCACACGTTGTGTCGTCATTAGGTTTCATACGTGAGCTAACATGCTATGTTCCACCATTAAACTAATTAACGATATGATGAGTAGTTCAATCTCTTATATGATTTAATCTCACACCAATGTGAAATTTTGTCCTCACATCCTCACAATATATACGTATAGATCGAGTCATAGATTTTTCTCAAGCAAGCTTCAGTCGATGGCGTCCATTTATTAACAACGAAAATAAATAGTCAGTTGTTTTAACTTTTTTCAACATGCAATAATTAATTTAGGTGGCTTAATAGGCTCTCCATACTGATACAGAGCTAAAAGATAAAAAAATTATTTTCTCCCCTTTAGATTTTCTACATTAGAGAACAATTTTAATGAAAGTTTCGACAAATGTCTCATGCATCAGTTCATGCATAATGTCATTTTATTTTATTTTAAAATATACGATTCTAATATAACTAAGAGAAAGCAGGCTTTAATTAGGCTATGTTTTGAGTGAAATACAAATGAGGAAGACATAAAGCTAAACTTTGTTGATGGAAATAACATATATAGCAAGTAACACGATAGGGGAACTTCACTTACAAAGAAAATATATGATAAAAATCATCTAAAACAATAGTTGGTAGAAATAGAAAGATCATGAATATAAGCAAACGCTACACATGAAGGAACGTTGGACTAGACCACCAATAATATGGATCATGATCTGTGCAAAAAGTTAGCTAAGGCATCGGCTACACAGTTGCCCTCGCGAAAAATATGGGAAACAAAAACATGCATATGCCTAACTGCCCACAAGCAATTGCTCCAATCAACATGCAAATACCAAGGAATAACTAGGAGAGTTTACGTAGTGAATCACCATAGTTGAGTCCGTCTCCAACCAAATGTGGTTAACTTTCAAGTTCCAATGAAATTTAGGTCAAGTGAGAAAAAAACTACTTTACAAAGTTGTAGCGTTTGTTTAGAAGTGCTATTAAAGTGACTAAAAACGTTTTTGGTAAAAATGTTGTTTAGACCAATTATGAGTAAAAATACAAGTGAAACCTCAAAAAGCAGTTGAAGTGCTTCTTACGCAATTTGGCTGTTGTGGTAGTGGAACAATAGAAACAGGTTTATTGTGAAGCCAATTCAGTCCGTTCACATGTACAAATTTCTCTATATAATGTTTGTATTCACTTTCACCCGATCGACAGAAAGAGCTGCCGGTGCAGGAAACGTTGCTTCGCAGATTCTTCAAAAATATTTCAAAATTACGGTTTCTTGATGCCGCCCTCGGTATCTCAGTGGTCCCCACGTGTCAAACTCTCTATTGGTCTAATTCATATCGATAAACAGATCTATGCATCTAAACATGTTTTTGTTCCGAATATGTACGTGTGAATGATTTCAAGAAGCTATATACAATTCTTGTTTCTCTTGTTAATATGTCTGATTTCTTTGTTTCATATAACAAAACCATGTCGACCTAAATCATAAAGAAACACATAACTCTTTGATCAACCTAAGTCCAGAACAAATCAATTTTACAAATTGTTATTCCAAGCAGGGAATTTGAAGGGTTTTATTCATTTGTAAAGATATAATGAATTGTTTCAGATGAAGTGGCTGGTATAATTGTCTAGAATCTGCTTCACAATGATCTTGTACGCTCTTTCGGTTGGATGGTAGCTGTCCCAGAAAACATACTTAGAGTCATCTATGCAGACTCCTGCAGGTTGGAGCTGGTTGCACAGTTTTGTTACTTCAATGGTGCCAGTACCACAACACCCTTTATTCGCAACTTCAAACCCTGTCGGGATGGATCAACACAAACAAATAAATCTTTACTAATTTATAAGAAATGTAATGGAGCTAGCTAGGTAGAGTAAATGAAACACCATACCGTATTTAGTGGGGTTTATGATTAGATCGAGTAGCGAATTGTAGATGTCAATGTAGACCACTCTCGAGTTTGGCAGGTTTTTGTTAAGGTGGTCCATCTCCACAGAGAGCTTGGAATTGAACAGCTGTGATGCTTGGTTTTGTTTTTCGTCACAATCTCTTTGTATGCCTCCTTTTACCGTTCGTTGAGAAGGCACACATCCGATAGGTGGTGCACTTAGTACACCTATTCTTCGTGCCCCCAATCCATACAAGTCCTACAAAATTCATAACTTTGCTAGCTACATCAATTAAATTGCAAGGAAATGTAGATTTTTCATTTTTAGCAATCTGAATCAAGAAAATACACACCTTGATAAAATCAGAGGCATATTTGAGCATGAAGTCTGTGTAAGAAGGAACGTCATACTCCAATTCCCTAACACCGCTAAGAAAATAGGTATTAGAAATATCGTTGCTGCCGGCTACCACAAGAATCAGACTGTTTTGTATGATGAAGTTTGTTTTCTCCTCTCCAACAATTCCTTTCAGCTTTTCTATGTACTCCTTGAACTGTTTCAATTGGTCAGATAGCGATGCGACTGCCTACACAATCGAATTCCAGAATTAATGGAGGAAAAAAAATTAAAATTAACAAAAGAACAAAGGATTAGAGCTTAAATATATAGGTCGTACCGCAAGTTTTGCTGTCAATGGATCATAACCTGCACCACCGGCAGCTATGACAACACCGGTAAGGAGGTCATTAGGCTGCAGGGTTGGATCCAAATATGCCGGCAACAGCTCCTTGATTCCGAATGCTTCCACTGTACATGAAAAAAAATCGTAACATAGAGTAGGGTTATTGAACATTTTATTGTATGTGTGAATAATTCAGAATTTCTGGGACAAAATTAAAGATGAAAATTAAATTCTTGGATTTTTCACATAAAAACTATTGTTAATTGACCGGTTTTACGAAGTTGTACAAAAAGCAGAGGCTAGGGTTCAAAGTTTATTCCTAACTCAATTATCATAATAATACCAGTTAGTAATCTTTTATTAGTGTTCGATGATGATGGTGATGGTGATGACAACCTATGAAGTCTGTGGGAACCTTTCCATTCGAATATCTGCCGGTTGGCATTCCTCCCTTGAGGTCTTTTCCGTAGGGAAGGAAATTGCAGCGTGCAAATGTCTTGAAGTTTTCGTTGTTGTTGCCGGTATCAACAATCGAATCTCCGAATGCAATAACAGCCGGGACAGTCACATTCTTCGGCAGCTTGACTGTCGCAGCTGCCTCAATGACGTTATTCTTACTAATAATATTGCAGAAGAAAATCACGAAAATTACATATGACTGCATCTGCAGCCTGGCCAGTTTAGGACTAAAAAGCCCTAGTCCTCCTGCAACTGCATGCATCTGGACAATATCACCAAGTGGCAGGTACACAAAAATGAATGATCTAAAAGAAATGAGCATAATCTTGTGGTTCTACAGTTTATATATGGTTAAGATCGAGTCTGGACCCAAAAAAAGTTCGAGCCATAGATTTTTCTGAAGCGAAGCTGTCAGATGGTATTCATTTATTAACAACCCAAATAAATATTTAGCTGTCAAAAATTAATGTTACTCTTATCACATTTTTTACACTATATTTGCACCACCTCTTTTAATAATGATGGGACTTAGATGTGTTGTTGGGCTCTACCTCAATTAAAGAAGTGATACAGATGTTATATGAAAAATAGAGAATATTTTTTTTCACCACCCTATTTATCAACGTTGAATGAGTTTAAATTTTGATATTTGTGTAGTGGATAAACAGAAATTTCAAAATTTAAACTCATTAGGTTCGATTTCCGCCAAATATAAAATTGAACCACATTATTTTGGCAAATTTATTGTAAGACTAAGCTCACTCCCTACCTTTAATATACATACAACCATTTGTACAAAACATAAATAATAACAATATACAATAATGTGCATTACCAGTATTTGAGATGGTAAGTGTAAGTGTGTAACGTCACTCTTCTTTGGTTGTTCTAAATTTCAACATGCAATAAATATTTAGGTGGCTTAATTGGGCTCTCCAGGCTGAGATATATAACTGACAAGATAATAAGAGCACCCCATCCCCCCGGCGCCCGACCGCCCACCATGCCAGATATAAAATAATATTACAATTCTCAACTAAAGCATAATTTATGCATATGTGATTAAACTAATGCTATTTTACGTGTTGATGGCCGTCTAATCAATTAAAGAGGGAGCTCAATGCTTAACCACAACCACGGCGGCTCTTAATTGCTTGATGAGGAAGTTGTTTGGCGGGGGATCGTACCCTTGATATACAGTTGAGAATTCATAAATATCAAATCAATCAATGTTGCGCGTCACTCTTAATTATAAGCTCTACTTTAAAGATATGTGGCATGCAGGGCATCTGCTTGTAAATTTCGTGGTGTGGCTCTGCATGTGAATATGATGCAGTTGGAAGTTGACTTATAACTAAATGAGGATCGTTAGATTATTTGACACGTCTCAATCCTAATATTTTCCGAACATCAAGATAGGTACGTGCTAGCCGACACCCGAGGATGACGAAAATCATTTATTGAATACAAATGCTGATAACAAGAATAATTCAGACTTATAAATTTAGGAACGTGTTCAGAACATACAACTAACTAGAACACTAAAAGAAATAATATAAAATTGAATGAACAAAGGAATGGGTCCTACACCGAGATGACTCGAAAATGCAGATGCAGAAGTGTCTTGAAGCCGGGATTGTACGCCTTGATTCTAAGTCCTGAAGGGGCGCAAAACAAACATGAGTGGAAGAAGTTGATATATATATATATATATATATATATATATATATATATATATATATTGTTTGTACCTTACTTAGGGCCTCCGTATTTAGATTTCGTATAAATACTCGGGGGACTCAAATGTAATTATGTAATAAAGGAATGGGCAAATATGTAATAAGTAAGGAGCCCTTATTCTATAAAATGACCCCTCACCCTCACAATTAGGGAGAGCTTCCTCACTTCCAGAGGTCTCACTCTCACCTCACAAACTCTCTCTCCCCCACAATCATCTCAGAGAAATACAATATCAGTGTGGACGTAGCCCAAACGTTAGGGTGAACCACGATACCTCATGTGTTATTTACTTCCTTGCAGATTCACGGTCTGATTTACGTTGTTCCAAGACCTCTCTGGTTTTGTGCATCAACATTTGGCGCCGTCTGTGGGAATCGACATGAAAAACTATGTCGGTTCTCTTTCATTTTTTCACCTCCACCGTGAATCTACAAAATCTGCAAAAAAACCCAAGAAAACCAAACACCACGCCAATATTCTAATTTGTCCTCCTCATTGCCAGTGTTTTTCCACTTACTTTCCGATCCACTTTCTCTTGCTTAGACTGGACTCCATCTCCTCTGCCATCCATAGCGTCTGCAAGCTTTCTCGAAGCGATCTCGTCCCTCCATTTCTCCTGTTCAAAGCAACAATCAGCAGCTAGAGCAAACCAACCACCCACATGTCTCTCCTTTCTCCCGACGATTCAAAACAGTACACTTCTCATTTTTCAGCTACCCCTAGAGTTTCTCTTTCTCCAATGGCATTGGTGCAGAGCTACCTCCCTGCATTTTCTTCCATAACCTCGTGGTATTCGACTCCGTCTTCTTCGCCGTCGTCGGCCTTCTCTTCCATCGCCACCACTGCACCCGTTTCAGTCAGTAAATCACCGCAGTGTCGCCAGAAATGCTACGGAGATGGGAGAATTCGCTTCCAACGGTCTGTATGCTGAGCGATGGTTCAACAGGTTGTTCCCGGAGCTACTGTTGCCTATGCTAAGGAAATGGAAAGGCTTTCCGCTAAAGAATCGCTTCTTCTCGCCACTTTTTTTTTCTGGAGGCTTTTTGACGCAAATATTTGACTTTGAGCAGCGGAAGAGGCAACTAAGGTGAGGTTAAACCCACTTCTATTTTCTGAACTTCCCGGCGCAGAAGACGAAACAGACGGCGGATTTAGAGGACCGTCAACGCTTTCAGAAAATTTCGAAAGGAAAACAGTGTCCAAGTTCTGAATCACATTGAGGAGGGCAAGGTCGCCATTCCTAATCCTATTGAGCACGGTGGATACGCCAACGGGGTACTTCGACAGAGCTCTGGGAAGAATGAGCACCATATACACGGCGGAAGCCAAGATTCAAGCTACCCGAAATTCTGATGCGAACCTCAATTTTCCAACTAGGATGGTGGAGCTCATGGGTACTCCGGAGCAGATCACGAAGGCTGAGCACTTGATCAATGAAGTTCTTGTTGAGGCTGAATCAGGAGGTCCTGCCATAGCTTCTAGAAGGTAAACAATACAAGCTGGCGGTGAACAATATGTTACAAAGATTCCTAACGACAATTTTTGGGCTTGTAATTGGTAAAATAGAAGGAATCAATCATAACGCTAGGAAGAGAACAAAAGCAAAACCAAGTATGTGCAGGTGAAGATGTCTGTAGGTGGAAAAGAACAAAAAAGACTGAGTGAGAAATGTGCGGTGGAAAAGAGGAAAGCAAAAGTTGAATAAAGGAAAAAGAGGAAAGAGGAAAGCACTTGGATAAGTATACTGACCTTTCATCATGCATATTCCCATTTTGAAAAACCCATCCAGAGAACATGCAAAAGTATCAAAGTATGAAAGACCATGCCTGCTGACCAAACCTGCCTTCACATGAAGTTTTCCTCCAACAGCTGCGCATGCTATCCCACTATCCAACCATATCTGGAGCAGCTTTTTTGAATGATGTAATTTACTTTTCTTATTTTTCGGAGACATCTGTATAAACCCCATCAGAGGGTAGTCAAAAACAAAAAAAACGGCAAAGCCCAAAATAATGGGCTGGAATGTTATGTGGAGGGCGAATGCCCATATGCCCAAAAGAGCCAAGTCCACTACTATCACCAACCATGTGATCACAAATACGCCCAGTACTTCAAAATTATTCGGCAACTTGCCGCTATTATCACCAACCAGGTTGATCAAAAGTATGTCCAGTACTCCAAAATTATACATGAGCATTACTCATGTTAATCATACATAAACATTCATGAGCATCACTCATGTCAATCATACATAAACATTCATGACCATCATTCATGTCAACATTCAACATTCATGAGCATCACTCATGTCAACATTCATAAGTATCACTCATGTCAATTAACACAAACATTCATGAGCATCACTCATGTCAATCAGCTTCAAAAGCTTCATTCACAGAGCTCTAGCTTCAAAAGCTTCATTTACAAAAGCTCTAGCTTCAAAAGCTTCATTTACAGAACTCTAACTTCAAAAACTTCATTTACAAAAGCTCCAGCTTCGAAAGCTTCATTTACAGAGCTCTAGCTTCAAAGGCTTCATTTACAAAGCTCTAGCTTCAAAGCTTCACTTGCAAAGCTTCACCTACAAAGCTTCAGTGTAGGGTATACAAATACCGCCTCCGAACAACCGCCACTTCGGCCCATACATGGATTCAATTTGAAGTCTCTAGCCAATAGACTCTATTGACCGAAGACTTGGGGGACTACATTATGTACCACATATTGGGCCTTAACTGGGCCTCATGAAAAATACTTGGGGAACTTAGCCCATTCTTTATGTATTGAGGAGCGAGCCCTTATTCTATAAAAGGGACTCCCTCACTTTCATTAGAGAGCACCCATTATTCATGTATTGAGGATCGAGCCTTTATTCTATAAAAGGGACTCCCTCACTTTCATTAAAGAGCACCCATTATTCATGTACTGAAGAGCGAGCCCTAATTTTATAAAAATGGACTCCCTCACCCTCATTAGAGAGCATCACTGCCAGCTGAGCAACCGCATCGCCGCGAGCATCACTTCTAACCCATTATTCATGTATTGAGGAGCAAGCCCTTATTCTATAAAATGGACTCTCTCACCATCATTACAGAGCACCGCCGCCTACTGAGCAACCGCATCGCCAACTCTAGCCCATCATTTATGTATTGAGGAGCGAGCCCTTATTCTATAAAAGGGATTTCTTCACCTTCAACGCCACAAGCCGAGCAGCCTTGCAACATATGCTACTTCTAGTTAAGCATCATTTCAAATTGAGCACCGCCTCATACTTATTATCAGTCCTAGACGACATCTAGTTACTTCGGCCCACACATAGACTGAATTTCAAGTCTCCAGCCAAAAGACTCTCTTGACTGAAGACTTGGGGGACTATTGTTTGTACCATACTTAGGGTATCCATATTTAGATCTCGTATAAATCATCGGGGGACTCAAATGTAATTATGTAATAAAGGAAGGGGCAAATATGTAATAAGTGAGGAGCCCTTATTCTATAAAAGGGACTCCTCACCCTCACAATTGGAGAGAGCCTCACATCCCCTCTCATATTCAGAGAAGCTCATCCTCACATAAGGAAGCCTCCTCACCCCCTCATGCCTCTTAGATTGAGAAGAGCTCTCTCACCCTCAGAAGCTCTCTCTCTCCCTCTTTAACATCTCAGAGAAATACAACATCAATGTGGACGTAACCCAAACATTGGGGTGAACCACGATACATCTTGTTTTATTTACATTTCTTGTAGATTCACGGTCGAATTTACGTTGTTTCAAGACCCCTTCGGTTTTGTGCATCAACATATATATATATATATATATATAATATTGAAACAGTTATTAACATACTAACCCCCAAAGTTTTATGAAAACTAATAGCATAATAAGTGGTAGATTTTCCGTAAACCCTAACATGCCATAAAACATATCTCGTATATAGTGTGCTAACTAGTGGTATTATAATCGCCCATAGGCAGAACATAGAACACTTCCTTCACAAGTATCAATCGTCTGCAGGTTCCTACAGCACCCACCCGAAGGCATATATAGTATCAATTGCATGAAGGCTACTACAACACCCACCCAAAGGCATATATAGTATCAATCGCTCAAAGGCTCCTACAGCACCAACCCAAAGGCATATATAGTATCAATCGCCCGAATGCTCCTACAACACCCACCTGAAGGCATATATAATATTAATCGCCCGAAGGCTCCTACAGCACCCACTCGAAAACACATATATAGTGACCACTAGATACGCACAAAGCCATTGAACATAGTCTTTCCAAACATAAGTATATATATCTTAAAAACATCTTCATAGTATGTAGTCATCCACCATCTATACTTTAAAGAAGTGTTATAAAAACATGTTATAGATAGTATAACGTCATCCATCAGATATCCTACAAGAACATGGGTTCAATAGAAAATATGGTATTCCAAAATAAGCTCAGTATAGCATGATAATCAATTTCTCATAAAACGTAATCATTAAATCATGCTTTTCATGTATGCAGTTCTACTATTAAAATCAATTTCTCATACAACATTTCATAAAACATAATCATTAAATCACCCTTTTCATGTATGCATTTCTACTATTAAAACATGTATTTTAGAAGGGGTCCACTCACAGATACTTCGCTTCCGAAGAGCCACACAAACTAGTGAAGACGGAATCGTTACAATATATGCACCTAAGCACATAAAAGGACCAATTAATAAAACTATATTATAACAATTGAATTTGGGAAAACGGACATCGGAAACAGATTCAGGACGTCGAATTACCCTAAGAATGGTCCCGAGTAAATTTCATAAAGTCAACACAAAGAATATTTTAGAGAATATTCCCTAACAGAATATTCCCTAATAGAATATTCCCTAATGAAATATTCCCCATAAAGGGTGTGGGCCGGTTAGGGTTTAGGGTTTGAAAGGTTAAAGGGTTTAGTGGGCCGAAGGCCCTAGATTAAAAAGGTTGGGCTTTAAGAGTTTGAGTTTAGTTTCAAACAAATAAAATAAATAAATAAAAAGGGTTCGGGCTTTGGGGGTCACGGGCCTAAGGCCTGAGTTTTAAATGGCCCAAAGGGTTAGGGGTTTAGGCTAAAAAGGTTGGGCCTAAATTCAGATTTAGGTTTGGGTTTGAAAACGTTTTGGGTTTAGGCTTGGGACTAATTTAGGCTTGTGTCACAAAGGCCCAAGGTTTGGGCTGGGTTTCTGATTCTGACTCGGGTTTGACCCGTTTAACTTGTGGGTCATCGGACTCCACGAAGAAGAAGGCCAGATTTCGGCAGGAAAATTAGACAAACTTTAAACGTTCATAACTTTGTCGATACTCAACGAAATCAAGTGATTAAAGAATGAAAATCATAGCTCTCGACGAGGCGAAGAGAATGGTACCTTGCACGACATCTAACTAACCATGGTTTGGCCAGAAAATGCCTCGAAATCCATGGAGGTCGCACAGAAACTGGGTAAGATTCAAATGAATATAACTTCTTCAATACTCAGTGAAATTGGGCGAGACGAAAAGATTGATACCTTGCACGCCGACCAACTCGTCATGGTTTGGCTGGAAACCGTCGGACTCACCAGTAAAACTGGGAAAACACCTCCCTGAGTTGTTCTGCGTCCAACCAGTCTACACAAACATCAAACCTACTTTAACGAACCTTAAAACACACCCTACAAGGTTTTAGAGTCTTACCCTTGGCCGTAGACGGCGGAACATGTCGAGGAAGGCTGCACAGTGATGGGAGAGAGAAAAGCTTGAGGGAGGGGTTCCTCCATCGATCCTGGGTTCGTGGGACTCGCAAAGGATATGGGGTGGGGTTGAGGTCGTCGTATTGTGTAAGTGTGCATGAGTGTATATGTGTATGGGAGCTCAGGGAAGAAATAGCACAGAGAGAGGGAGCACGAGAAAGTGAGGTGAGAATGAGAGTACTGAGAGAGAATAGAGCTGAGAGGCTTGGGGGACAAAAATCAGGGGGTGGATCCCTTGGGCTCACCAATTAAGATCCAAAAACATTTTTTTTTAATTAAAAACCCAAAACTTAGTAAAATTATAAACTAAATTTGGGAAGGGGTTTTACATTATTAATGTATTATAATGGTCGAGATGAAGCAAAATGCGAAAAAATGCTTAAGTTATGTTATCGAATTAGACGTTGGGGAGCTATGATGGAGAAGCAAACTCTTTTTATCTTTCTTGTTTTTTGAAGGGTGATTTTATTCTAACCCAATTAATTAAGAGCTTTGGGATCAAATTCTATATTTGTGTTCATATATGTGTTTGGCTAAAGTGAAATTCAAATATAGATATGAGATTTGAGTTCAAGGTGAAGCTCGTGCCAGCAAGTAAAAATGTTATTCAACTAAGAAAGATATTATTTATTTGAGTGCAATCATCTCTGGTGCACATACCTAAATTAATATTTTTCATCCAATGAAAAAACTTGAATCTTAAAATCCAAAATATAAATATATATAACTAAGAATATGTTGTGGTCTATTTTATCTGACAGAGGGACTAGGGCCGGCGGCAGAGAGAGAGAGGAGAGAGAGGTGTGTTTGTAGAATTGTAGGGGAATGTGTGTGTTGTTATCCCTCCTACATTGTGCCTTTATTTATAGTAGTAAAGGGAGAGAAGATATTCCTTCTCCTCCAAGTAATACAAGTTGTAATAGGAAAGGATAACTAGAATCAAATCTTATCTAGGATTTACACAATCATACTTAAACTAGGAATGTTTACAACACTCCCCCTTGAGTGGGTAAATACTCAAGGTAGATTCAGCATCATGCAGAAGTTGAGGAAGTCGACTCGTTGGCATTGATTCCAAGGAACAACGCTTATTCTCAATAAGGTAGGAACTTGCATAAGTAGTAAGTCTCACTAAAAAACCCTAAGGCTATGGCAAAAACCCAAGTAGGGACAAAATCCATAGTCTAAGGAAAAATGCGTGAGAAATGCAAAGTCAAAAGAAACGTCTACAGGACGTAATCAGGGATATGACCAGCCCAAGGTGGGTGCCTCGTTAAAACCTAGTTAGGTAGCAAAAACCCAGTGGGAAAAATGCTCCTAATCGTAGGGAAAAAGAGTACATTAAGATCAAGCAAGTATCTAGAAGATACTCCCCCTGAGTTTGACATAATTCCACAGAGAAATAGCAAAGTTACAACTCAGAAAGTTTACGCATACCAATTCCATGAACAAGCTTCTGAAACGTCGCCTTCGGTAGTGATTTGGTGAAGAGGTCGGCCAGATTGTCTTGTGATCGGATTTGCCTGACTTCAATCTTCTGATGCTCTTGTTGTTGATGTGTAAAGAAGAACTTCGGCGCAATATGCTTGGTGTTGTCTCCTTTGATGTAACCCTTCTTGAGCTGTTCGATGCAAGCTGCGTTGTCTTCAAAAATCATCGTCGGGGCATTAACGGCGGGATGAAGATCACAGGAGCTTCGAATATGGCCCACTACTGCTCTCAACCAAAAGCATTCCCGAGTTGCTTCATGTAAGGCGAGAATTTCAGCATGGTTAGACGAAGTGGCAACTAAGGTCTGTTTAGTTGACCTCCAAGATATTGCGGTGCCTCCAACGGTAAAGACATAATCCGTTTGAGAACGCGCCTTGTGCGGATCAGATAAGTATCCAGCGTCGGCATAACCAACAAGGCGAGAATCAACCCGATGAGCATAGGGTGCGGCATCACTCGAGGATTCGTAGGGATAGAATAAGCCCAAATCCGTAGTACCCTTAAGGTAACGGAAGATGTCTTTCACGCCAGTCCAATGTCTGCGTGTTGGTGCATTGCTGTATCTTGCCAAAAGATTAACAGCGAAGGAGATGTCGGGTCTAGTGCATTGAGCTAAGTACAATAAAGCGCCTATCGCACTTAGATAAGGAACTTCAGGCTCCAAAATCTCTTCATCATCCTCCTTCGGACGGAAGGGATCTCGTTTTGCATCTAGCGTACGAACGACCATAGGAGTACTCGAAGACTTCGCTTTATCCTCATTAAAACGGCGCAACACCTTCTGGGTGTAGTTCGATTGATGTACTAGGATTCCATCCGAACAATGCTCTATCTCGAGACCGAGACAGTATCGAGTCTTACCTAGATCTTTCATCTCAAATTCCGACTTCAGGTGCGAAGCAGTTCTCGCGAGCTCTTCAGGAGTTCCGATGAGATTCATGTCATCGACATATACTGCAACAATCGCAAATCCGGAATGTGACTTCTTAATGAACACACAAGGGCATAGTTCGTTATTCACATATCCCTGACTAGTCAAATACTCACTTAAACGGTTATACCACATTCTTCCGGATTGTTTCAAACCGTATAGTGAACGCCTCAGCCGAATTGAGAGCGTGTTCCGGGGTTTGGAAATATTTGAACCAGTCAATGTAAGTCCTTCGGGAACTTTCATATAAATTTCCGTATCAAGATCCCCATAGAGATACGCGGTTACTACGTCCATCAGCTGCATATCCAGTTTTTCGGAAACTACCAAACTGATAAGGTATCAAAAAGTAATCACATCCATAACGGGTGAGTAAGTTTCGTCATAGTCAATCCCGGGGCGTTGTGAGAAACCTTGTGCTACAAGACGAGCTTTGTAACGCACAATTTCGTTCTTCTCATTACGCTTCCGAACGAAAACCCACTTGTAGCCAACGGGCTTCACATGTGGAGGAGTAGGAACTACAGGTCCAAACACCTTACGTTTCGCAAGTGAATCAAGTTCGACTTGGATTGCTTGTTTCCAGTTTGACCAATCAGCTCTACGTCGACATTCATCAACGGAACGCGGTTCAATGTCATCGCTCAACATGATCTCAGTAGCTACTGCAAATGCTAATGCATCGTCGACAATCATCTCATTTCTACGCCACACATCATCTAAGCTAGCATAATAGACCGAAATCTCACGATTCTCGGGAGGAGGATTCGTCTCTTCAAGGACGCTTCCATAATCTAGAATTTCCTCATGAGTTGGGTAAAATGAGTAAGCGATAGTCGGATTCACGGTAGGCTCTTCAGGACCTTGTGCCGTGGTTTTCCTCTTCCGGGGGTGTGAATCCTTTGAACCAAGGGGTCTGCCACGCTTTTGTGTAGGGGCAGATGATTGGCTAGCCGCTAATGTACGTGGATCACCAGAATTGGCGTCCCGGGCTTCTAGGAGGGTAGTCCGTCGTACATTTGGTACATCCATCTTTGCAGGCGTATTCGCAGCTGGAATATGTGATCTTGTCACGCGCGCTAGATCGGTGAAAGCATCTGGCATGCTCTGAGCTATGCTCTGGAGATCTAATATGCGCTGCACTTCAGCTTCAGACTGAGCGGTGCAGGGATCTAAATGAGACAAAGTGGGAGTCGTCCACGATAATTCGCGTCGTTCATTAGGAACGTTGACGTTCTTATCTCCCCCTAACGACGGGAAGACTGTCTCATAGAAGTGACAATCCGCGAAACGAGCGGTAAACAGATCGCCTGTCAAAGGTTCTAAGTAACGAATAATCGAAGGAGAATCATATCCGACATAGATTCCCATCCTTCGATGAGGCCCCATTTTTGTACGTAAGGGCGGCGAGATCGGCACATAGACCGCACAACCAAAAACGCGCAGATGCGATATGTCGGGTTCGCATCCGGTGACCAATTGAAGGGCACTAAATGGTTGTGTCGCAACAGGCCTCAGGCGGACCAACTTTGCTGCGTGCAATATTGCATGGCCCCAAGCAGCGATCGGGAGCTTGGTACGTATGACCAATGATCGAGCAATCATTTGTAAACGCTTAATGAAAGCCTCTGCCAGGCCGTTCTGGGTGTGAACATGGGGTACATGATGTTCAACTTCAACCCCAACCGACATGCAATAGTCATCAAAAGTTTTAGATGTGAATTCTCCAGCATTATCCAATCGAATAGATTTGATCGGATAATCAGGGTGGTGAGCCCTGAGCTTGATAACATGAGCCAACAGTTTGGAGAATGCAGCGTTCCTTGTGGACAACAAGCACACGTGTGACCAACGTGTAGAAGCGTCAACCAAAACCATAAAATATCTAAATGGTCCGCAGGGAGGTTGAATCGGTCCACAAATGTCCCCCTGAATCCGTTGTAGAAAAATGGGAGGATTCGAACGAATCTTGTCATAAGAAGGCTTAGTAATAAGCTTTCCCATAGAACATGTTTGACATGCAATTTCATGGATCGAACCTAAGCTTCGGGTTAGTGGATGCCCGTGTGAAGTTTTGAGGATACGGCGCATCGCTATTCGTCCAGGATGTCCCAAACGATCATGCCAAAGTGTAATTTCGTGCGCAGTCCCTGTGGTAGGGCCGGCCACATAGTGGCATTCTATGGGGCGTATGGTCGTAATATACAGACCACTCGGGTTACGCTCCATCTTCTCTAGAATACGCTTCTGGCCATATTCGTAGGAAGTTACGCACAGAAATTCAACTCCGTTTTCTACGTGGGTTTCAGCGTGGTAATTGTTATCTCTAATGTCCTTGAAACTTAGTAACGTTCTTCCGGAACGTGGAGAATAGAGTGCCTCAGCAATGGTCAAGATTGTACCATTGGACAACATTATACGTGCCTTACCGTATCCTTCGATCAGGTTGGATGGGCCTGAGAGGGTTGTCAGAGGTGCATTCTTAGGTACGAAGTTAGTGAAATAGATGCGTTCACGCAAAACAGTATGCGTGGTTGCACTATCTGCCAGACAACTAACTTTCCCACTAGTCATACCTAGAATGAAAAATTAATTTGAATTGGTCACATGCATAAAAGTTTATAAAAACAAGTATCAATTCAAAATAATTTCATTTATTCAAGGATAAAACTTAATATCCAAAATAAATCGCCAACTAATAATCCAAAACATAAAGGAAAATTGTTCAAAATCAACCAAAAAACAAGGTGGGGTTCGGCCACTAGGTGGAATTCGGCCCCAATTGTCTTATTTTAACTGAAAAATAAGTCTATGTCTAAGATTCTAATCTTCCATAGGAGTGGTATCCTCCTGAAAATCAGAAACCTCCATCTTTGTAGTCTCCGGTTCGTCCACTTGCAGGAAGTTTGATTCAAACTTCGTACGACGAGAATGATATGCATCCACAACCTTCTTGGGAGCACGGCAAATACGGGACCAATGGTCCTTGGAACCACAACGATAGCACATATCGTCATTCATTGTGGCAGGTGCTTTGCCCTTATTCTTGAAGTTCGGGGCCTTGGGAGCGAGGTTTGGGCGCTTCTGGGCTTTGTTTCCTCCCTTGGATGGGCCTTGGCTCTGTTGACCTTGGTGGGATGGCTTCTGGCCGCCCTTACCACGCCTCTTTTGGCGTTTTGGGTGCTGATTAGTGCTATAATGTGCTTCAGGCACAGCAGTAGCCCCAGTAGGTCGAGCTTGATGATTCTTCATCAACAGCTGGTTCTACTTTTCAGCAAGAAGTAAAACAGAGATCAAATCCGAGAACTTAGTGAACGTCTGAGCTCTATATTGTTGCTGCAGGACAATATTAGAAGCAGAGAAGGTCGAGTAGGTCTTCTCCAGGAGATCCTCTTCAGTCAAAGTTTCATTGCAAAACTTGAGAAGTGATCGGATTCGACAAACTTCAGAATTATATTCATTCACAGACTTAAAGTCTTGGAAGCGCAAGTGCTGCCAGTCGTGTCTTGCTTCAGGCAAGAATATGTCCTTTTGGTGATCGAAACGATCAGCCAAAGCGACCCATAATGCACGTGGATCCTCCTCAGCAAGGTACTCAGTTTGTAGAGCGTCATGGATATGTCTTCGGATGAAGATCATAGCAGTGGCTTTTTCAGCCTCGCCAACAGGTTTATCTGTTGCTTCTTCAATAGCAGGACGCAAGTTCTTTGCAGTGAGGTGGAGCTTCACATCTTGAACCCACTTGAGGTAGTTCCTTCCAGAAACCTCCAAAGCGGTGAAGTCGAGTTTGTTCAAATTCGACATGGTCCTATCACAAAATAGATGGACAAGATGTGGTTAGTGTAATGGAGAAAAAATCAATCCATTCACATAGGAGTAGAACATACAGGTTCTAATAGACATGTATTGGTTTAATTTTGCATGAAAAACTTCGGGTTTTCATGGGTGATATATTTAAGTGAAAACTTCGGGTTTTCTAACAAGGCATGTGTATAAGAAACTTCGGGTTTCAAAGTAATTATGAACTTCAGGTTCATATATTCATGCAGGTAAACACAAATATATATGCAAACAAATATGCAAAGAATATATGCAGAAATATTGTATAATGATAAG